>NC_141419.1:55040844-55250844 GCF_034619465.1 Leptosomus discolor | reverse complement strand
ACAATTGTGCTATTTTCGTGGGGTTCAGGTGATAAAGTATATGTATTTGGTTTATGTGGTTTTGGTAGTAGGGGGGCTACAGGGGTAGCTTCTGTGAAAAGATCTGAGATGCTTCCCCCATGTCCAACAGAGCCAGTTCCAGCTGGCTTCAAGAGGGACCTGCCACTGGCTAAGGCTGAGCCAACCAGTGATGGTGGTAGCACTTCTGTGAAAACATATTTAAGAAGGGGGAAAAACTGCTGCACAACAGCAGCTGGGAGAGAGAATATGTGACAGAAACAGCTCTGCAGACAACAAGGTCAGTGAAGAAGGAGGGGCAGGAGGTGCTGCAAGTGCTAGAGTAGAGATTCCCTTGCAGCCTGCAGTGAAGACCACGGTGAGGCAGGCTGTCTCCCTGCAGAACATCCAGATTCACAGTGGAACAGATATCCACCCTGCAGCTCAAAGGAGACCCAATGCTGTAGCAGGTGGATGTGCCCTGAAGGAGTTTGTGACTGCATGAAGTGGCTGTGCTGGAGCTAGCTCCTGTCAGGACCTGTGACCCCGTGAAGAGGAGCCCACACTGCAGCAGATTTTCTGACAGGAGTTGTGACCTTGTCGGGGACCCACCCTGGTTCAGTTTGTGAAGGACTGCATCCGGTGAGGGGTACCCCACGCTGGAGCAATGGAAGAGTATGAGGAGGAAGGAGCAACAGAGACAATGTGTGATGAACTGACTGCAACCCCCATTTCCTGTCCATCTGCACCACTCAGGGGAAGGAGGTAGAAGAGATGGGAGTGAAGCTAAGCCCAGGAAGAAGGGAGGGTGGTGGTGGGGAGAAGGTGTTCTAAGACTTGTTTTTTATTTCTCATTATACTACTCTGATTTTTGATTCGCAATATATTGCACTAATTTCCCTGAAATGAGTCTGCTTTGCACATGACACTAATTGATGAGTGATGTCACTGTTCTTATCTCAACCCCTGAGCTTTTCATAATATTTTCTCTCCACTTTCCAGTTGAGAAGGGGGATTGATAGAGTGGCCTCGTGGGCACCTGATGGCTAACCAAGGTAAACCCACCATATCTGTAGATGGCCATTTAATCCGTCTGCAGTGGGATGAAAGTGGATGCAGCAACTGGGTCATCACGTTAAACATAGTTTTGAAGCTTCCCAAGACAGTTCCTCATTATGGCATGGCCTTAGCTTTTCACAATACTTTTCAGAGCAGGTACTTCTTCATATCCTGTCCCTCTATAGCACAACACAGCAGTTTTACTGCCAAGCCAGATCCTCAAAGTCTTCAAGCAAAAGAAGGGTAAGTTAGGTATTATTGCTCCACTTAAAGAAATATTTTGACTGAGAGTCTAAATAACTAACCATATTTAATCAATGCAGATTAGACTCTAAGAAGTGTTACAGGTATCGGTGTATAGTAGAGGAGGATTTGGGAAGTCAGTGTATGCTATAGAGAGCCTGAAGAAGGAAATAGGGATATAAGGAAGAAAATAAGTGTGGTCTTAACAACAAGAAAACAATACTCAAGTTGTAAACATATAAATATTCAGCAAAAGAAATTATGCAGAAAAACTTTTCCTTCATTTTAGTGCTATATCTTGTGGCAAGCCCAAAAGCAAAAATGCTCTATAAATTGTCAATTTACCAGCTTCCTTTGAACACCACCGCATAAAACTTAGCTTTGCTTTCATTTGCATTAAATTTTCATGAAGGTAGTTCATTTTATGTTGAATTCTCCTTTGTTGTAACAGCTTTCCCCTCCTTTTTTTTTACAGACCTAACAAGTATTTGTTTACCAGCACCATATTTTCTGAACTGCTTTGAAACTTCAGGTTCTTTCTGCCTCAACCACAGGAAAGTCTTCCTAGAAACTTGACACTGAACATCCAGAGATTATTAATTATATTCAGACTAGCATTTAGGGTAAGGCTGCTATAGGATTACCATGTGGAATTTCCCATACTTAAATTATGTTGAAATATCCAATTAATATATTGTAGGCAGGCCTGAATTTCATTGTATTTAAACATTTGCTGATAATCTGGCCTTTCAGTTTAGCTTTGTGCATTGAGAGAATAAATCTGTCCTCATCTGGCTTTCTTTTGAGAAAATTCTCAAAATGCTTTCCCATTAGATCCACTCCTTTAAGTAGTCTTTATGTGCGAACAAGAAGAATCCTTTATATGCAGCAATCTTATTGTTTACAAACACCATATTCAAAAAGTATGTATATTATTAGTACTCACCATTCAAAGCGAAAAAGCTCTTGAAAGGAAAAATGGAAGATGGGATTCAAATTGAATACATACGTATTTCTAAATGAAGGTTATATGGTGGCATTATGCTAAATTACGTCTCAGGGGAATAATACTACAAGATGTTTTCCTTTTTTTTGATCGTATATCAACTATTTTAATATCTGAATTATAAGTATTTTACCATCTATACAATTTAAATCTGAGTGTTTTCTTGAACAAGGTTTGTCATGTAAAATTAAAAGAAAACTAGCACTTTTCCCTGTTTTCTTTAGGCAATATCCCCAACAGGGTTGGCTTTTTTTTTTTCAGTGTGGCTGATCATTAGGAAAGTAGTTACATTCTTACTTTGGAACTTAAGTTACCAAATATTGATTAGACAGCAAGAGGTATTTCACAGCTGGTATTTTCTCTTCCTTATATCTCTGGAAACAACTATCTGAGACACATTTATACGCCAAAGAGTCTAACCCTGTGGTTGCATGTTTTTCAACTTTGTTAATTGCAGTGGGTTTCTGTAAATTATTAAATAAAGATGGGCTTTTGGACTAGAACAATTCAGTACAACAGCTTCTCTGTGAAGATGTTGGGGAAAAGTCTGTCCAGCGAGTGTAAGGAGGTCAATAGAGTAAAATCTCTTCTGAAGTCTAGGGTTTGAGAAATAACCAAACACCAACACCTCAGACAAGCCTATGCTCTCGATTTTAAATTTTATTTTTAAAGAGCACTGAAATATTTTTGACTGATATAAATTTTCTCTCATGTCTTATTTAGCCCAGAAACTATATAAAGCAATGGATTTTGCTTTATTTTTATATTTTATGAATGCAACATATGTTTTAAAAGATGCTGGTATCATGTGCATGGGTGTGTTTAAACAGACTGTATCATTGACAGAAGATGTGATGCTCACGAACATGAATAGGTTTTATTTGTAGTCCTAATGTTCCATAAACCTGACATACATCATAACATAATGCAAGGATTTTTTTTCTTTGTAAAATAGAGCTAAATGTTGCAGGTATCTTATTTTATATTGTTCTTCTTTTGTGATACACTTTTACTCTAGCTCTGCTCTTGTCTTTCTGTGATATTGTAAACAAATTGCAGTTCTTGCTTTCCCTGTTGCTGAGAACTCTTCAGACATGGTGGATTTTTTTTTTTTTTTCATTTTTCCATGAATGAATATAGTGAATTAGCCTAGTCTCCAGACTGATCAAAAAAAATCCTTTTTTCAGTACATGTTCTGTATCTATAAATCAGATTTAGATCAGGTTTGAGGTTAAATACAGAAATCTACATAGTAACAGATTTCAGTTTCAGCTCCTGCTAACTCTAACATATGTCAATGACAGCAGAATTTAATGGGTAATGATGATCTTGCAAGTTACTCACCTCCCTAGAGAATTAATGTACAAGTATAGTTGCTGCTGGGAGAAGTCTTAGGCATAATTGTTTGCATTTGATTGTGAGTTTACTTTATTTCTAAATTTTTGTGTTAACAAATTGACAACCTTGGCAACAGCACTCAGGATTTATTTTGTTACACAGAGTTTACATTAACTTGCCTATGTTGTTTATATTTTAATATGTCATTGTGGGGAAAGAGAGGAATTACATGTTTTCAGAGACCTTCACTATTCTCAGACACGTTATTTATGATCTTACTGACCTTAAGTAACTAGAAGAACAACTGGGCACAATATTGCTGCTTCATACTTCCCACTCTGAGAATACTGGTCTTTTATTTTGGAGAAAATTGCCTTAGTTTATTGATTACTCAGGATGATTGTTAAAATGCTGCAACAGCACCCATTTGTGATACTACTGTCAGTGAGCTCTGAGCTTTCCACTGGTTCTTTATGGTTGCTTCAATATGGGGACATGTTCCAGTGATGTCAAAGTGCTGTGCAAGCAGTGACTGCAAACTGGTGTGGTTATGAATCTTCAGGTTTATGAGACTTTCCTCTGTGAACTTTGTAAGCCCCAATACGGTTTCATGCTTACTCAAAATAAGTTCAATATGAACAGAAAGGTGAGAAATTAGCCACTGATGGGTTTTGTCGTTAGATTGAGAATGCAGACCTAGAATAAGCAACCTATCTGGCTCCAGTAGTTGGAAACTCTATAATATCTGAGATCTTCATAATTCTTCAATTTTTTTTTTCAGAGAATGCTTTGTGTGTGGGGAAGAACTATTATACCCATTTTGTAGGCAGACGGCTGAGATTCAGAGAGCCAAATCTGTGACAGAGCTGAGAAGTACTTAGCCTCCATATTGAGGAACTAGCAAAGATATTCCAACCTTTCATTTAAGCTGAATGCTTATGTTTCAATGCCAGAAACAAAATTTCTACTGATGACATGTATAAGGTCAGACCACTGCTGAGCAATAGAAATTTCAGCCATCTCCATACTCCAAGCCCTCTCAGAATCTTCAGCAAAATACAGTAGAAAAGAAGATGTATCATCTGTTTTACCCAGGAGTGCAATTAGATTAGCTTTAAGTGACAAGTTCTAATCTGCTTTGATTTGAAACAGAATTTGACTGTTTTCCTGGAAGGTGGGAAAGCTAGGGTCATCTCTTGGTCTAAGTCTAAAAGGATGACTCTCTCATCCCAGACTGAGTAATGCAACCATCAGAGCATTCAGCAGAACAGAACAGGTTTGTAAATCACATAAAGGAGGGCATGGATACAATAACAGTAGATATGCCATGGCACTATTTACTAAGGAGAGCCCTGAAATCCAAGTGATACTCCATTTAAACATCCTCCAGGGACAGAAATGGAAGGCGGGGCTGCAGAGCATTAAGATTTGTCAATGATCCCCTTCAGAAAATTAAGTGATATCAAAGTTCACATACTGCAGGACAGTATGCATCTGCAGATGTAGATTTCACTTGCGCAGTACTTAAAGAATCACAGTGACATCTCAGTGCTTGTGTTCAGCACCTAGGTAAGACTGTGAATATAGCTGTAAGTCTCTTGCTGGAAGAGGAAAAAACTCAGTTTTCTATACTGTTCCACAATCGAGTTTTCTGGCTTCTCTCACTTTTATACCTGTTGCACCTTAAGAAGTTGCAAGCCTACTGGTTACAGTAGCCAGCAAGCCCTATTCTCCCATACATTTATACTTGCAGGAGGCATGATTATCTAGAGAACGTTTTTGCATCATACTTTTAAATGTAGTTTCTTGTACCTTTTTGTACGCTATTAATTCAGAGATGAAAATGCAAATACTCACTCTAACAAGATTCAGAGCTATTAATCCAGACTGTTCTTGATTTACTCATCTTAATATTTTAATCATTTTACCACTATTTATTGACAAAGTGCCTGTTACAGTACCTACAAAAACATGATACTGAACCAGGGACTGAAATCCTGAGCAGACAGTATAATACATATTAAAATGACAAAACTGCTTGCTTTATTGCATATTTTGTTATATTGCGAAATATATTTTGTTTTTCCCATATGCCTTTTGTCATTGGGCAGCCCTGACAAACGGTCTCTCTGGTGATAAGGTATATTGGGCCTTTGATTGTTAACAGCTGTGCACAGTATCCTTTGTTGCAGCTTTTGTGTAGATTCTCTCTTTTTGGTATTTCAGGGGTGCGATGTGTAAAAATCTGTTCTTAATGGAATTTGCTTTTAGAGAAGATAATTTTTATGAAAACCTGAGAAGAAAATTACCTTTTTCTACTGCACTTTAAAGAAAATAAATGTGGCATTATATCTCAGCTGTTTGTATCACTGGTACCCCCTGAGACCAAAGGGACTAATATCATGCTTTATAGTGTGACAAATGATGTTAATGTTAGGATTCCCCTGTGGTGAGAGAGGTGGCTGCAAGAGCATTCAGAGAAGGCTTGATGTAGAGCAATTCTGCACCCTGTACAATACATGTGTGCATGGAAGAATTTCTAGCTGTATAGGTACATAGTGCATGTGGCATTATTACATTTGTTAATCAGATACTTTCCACCTTTGTGATTTTATCATGTTTGTGTTAATTTACACTCTACTCTTAGGTTCCCTATTCTAAAAAAAAAAAGTGTGGTCTATAGCATTTCTCCTGAGTCAACTGAAATTCTAGCCTTCTTATCTCTGAAGCAGAAATTAAGGACATAGTAATTCATCAGATCTAGAATGGTCACTTGAAGAATTTTGGTGAGCTTGAGAAGATAAACAGAACCTTAGAAAAATGAGAGAAAAATATGCCTCCTGTTTGCATTGAAGGCATCCTAACAGCATTCATTTAAAAAAAAAAATCAATCTTTTGTTGGATTGATTAATTTATTTTTAAAGTAAATTATTTAGGACAGGCAAAATATGATTGTCTCTTTGCTATTACCACAACTGAGCTCATGATGAGGGAATTGACAGTACCTCAGCTGAGATTTGGGTTTACCCACACAGTATAAAAATGAGTAAAAAACCCCATAATTTAAAAGTGTGAGTCACTATTCAAAAGATATTGTAAACTATATAGGCTACTCTCCTAAGAAAAGTGAAATAAAAAGATATTATTCTTGAGAGGAAAATCTCTTGACTTAAAATTCTGATCAGCACAAAAAGCAAGCTAAAACCACAGAAATTATGAAAGTATTTACGTAAATCCCTTCTTGCAAGACTATTATGACCGATTATTTTGCTGAATGTCTGTCATTCTTAGTACAAGACACTATTTCTTATTACTGAATCTCCTGAGAAAATTTGTTTTCTGCAGCACATATTTTGTAAGACACAGAAGTGCTACTATTCAAGGAAAATAGACTATTAGTTCCTCCAGATGTGATGAAAGTAATTGCTCATAGGAAAAGAGTCCACGCTTTTGAAGAAAATGTGAAAAATGAATGGGACAAATTAATTCTTGCATAACTGCCATTGTCAAATGAATTGGAACAACATGTTTTTTACACAATATAAACAAACACTTTTCTATGTAACAAAGGACTATTAAACAAAACAGGCATTTGCGTTCTTTTGGGAGAATCTTTGAGTTTTGAAGTAGGATGTCTGGTAGGAAGGCTGAAAGTACAGACCAGAGAATAAATCACACTGCATCTACTTTTATAATAATAGCTAGATAATAGCTAAATGTGTTTATTTTGATAAATTTATTGAATCTCTTTGACAAAGCTAGTGTCCCATCCTTCTTTTATATATTGTCCTTAAAGCATTTACAATTTTTAAAACTGATTTATAACTAGTTCTTATTTTCTTAAAAGTTTCAACAATCATATTTGTTCTATACATAGCTTGTAATAATCAGAAGACAAATTACAAAATCAAGTGATGATGGCTAGTATTAGCCCACAGGTTATTCTTTCTAGTCCCTCAATAGACATCAGGATTGAAAATGCTTTTCTAATGCAAACGGTTGTATTTATAAGGTTACCCCTCAAAACTTCCAATTATTACTTTCGTGTATGTTTCTGCCAGCTTACTGACTTGCTAGAATTTTGGCAAAAAAATATATATATTTGGCCTGGTTTTAACTGTGGATTCAAAAAAAAAAAAAAAAAGAGAAGAGGATTCAGAATGCTTATTTTTAGAATTTATATATTTTTTCCTATTATTTATTCTGCTTCAATTTGAAATTGAAGATATAATATAGTTTTAATGTTATGCTGTGATTCTGATATTGTTCTCCAGTCTGCTTAGCTAGGACATTCTTTTCCGCTGTGTTTAATAAGGAAAAGGTAATCTTACTGTAATTATGGGTATTTACATCCTTTGTTAACTATTTCTTTATTCCTGATTTTAGCGGAACATTTTTTTTTTTTTTGCTCTGTTAGTTTGTCTGTGCTTCAGAAGAAATAATTTGCAGCTCACTAAAAAAAAATTCCTGACTAGACTGAAGCCTTTGATATTTTTGATGCTATACATGTATGAACATTATCATTCTTAAGAAATTAAAAGGCTGAAGGTAACATTTATATACTCACTTAACTATGAAACAGATTTTACTTCTGATGAACCGAAAGAAAGGTAGGTTTTAAATGCATATTTTGTTTTCACTTACAAAACAAAATACGGAATGTAACTTGTTTAAGCTATGACTTTTCTGGTATCACAGCACCACATGTAGAAGTAGACTATGGTGTTAGAAGTGTTACTGAAAAATAAATTAACAAAGCACATGCTTCTTCTACCAGGTTGTCTATCATGTCCTACATCAGGAATTGCTCCAGTGCTCCAAGGAGTGATATTAGTCAACTAGGAAAAAAGCAAAAACTGTTTTTCTAAGATGAAGTAGGAGAAGAAAGATACTCTCACTATGAGCAGAAAGTCCCTGAAATTTATGTTACATTCTAACTTTCAAAATACGCACAAGTAATAAATGAAATTTAGGAAAAGTCAGTGTTCAAATCAAGAACAGAAGGGTGCAAATCTGGCTTTGAATTTGGCAGGGATCCTACTCATGACAAACACAACTGATCATACTTAGAGAACAATGCTGCATTGGTGTAGAGCATCCTGGCTTTCTTCAGTAGTGGGCCAAAAGGAGCTCTTACAATGGACTTTTGCCTGTGTGTCAAACAAGTGCGTACTTAATTGCATCTTCCTCAATGATTTTACAAGGTCTCCCTGAAAACGAATACAGGCTTCTTTATTTTAGGGAGGAAAAGAGGGACAATTAGGTTTCCCTCCCTGTACACACAAATATTACATGTTTAATATAAAGTATTTAATTAACTATGGGTAGAAATACCTTCTGGCAAAAGATTGGGTCTTGTATATTCTGTATGAGAGGTATAGCAGTTACCTGACTACATAACACATAATAAATATCAATAAATTTTCCTCTGATGTGTTTTGAACGCACTCCATTTTCCTGAATGCTCTATGGGAATGACCTACAGTTGATCGAGATGTTTGTGGAGAAATACTTGGTACAAAAAGCGTAATGTATTTGGTCTTGAGCTAGACACTTACCTACTCAACACTGAAATGCTTCCAATACCCTGGGCATAGAAGCAGTTAGTTTTAGGGAATCTTTTTGGGGAAGCAAGGCAGCAAGTCAATGGAGGATCCAAGGATCAAAACTGGCATCGATGCCGTGCCTAAAATGGAGAACCAATGACAGGCAGGAGATAATGGTGATGTTTAGTCACCATGTGTGTTAACAGATAACTTCACAGTCCTGCACCTTGGTTTGTGTTAATAGACATGTCTGTCCTTTAGCAATCTTAGTTGTTTTAGGAAGAATATTTCCATACCTATACTGGAAAATATACGGTAGCTGAGTCCATACTGGAAAATATACGGTAGCTGAGTCTAAGGATATTTTTATAGTATTAGCAAAATGTGTAAGGCTAAAAAGATTTGTTGAAACTTCAGGAAATAGCCTCTAATTATGATTATACCTACAATGCTATTAACTTCCATACCATTATCTACAAAGAAGCTTGTATTGCAATGCTGTGTTGCAAAACAAAATCTCTTGGCAAAATGACTTGTTCTTCATTTCCCCCCCGCCCTTCCTCCCCTACCTCCCCCTGCCCACCTCCCCCCCCCCCCCCTGCCAATTTAATATCTTATTATTGGATGCAGAGAACGCAATTTGAATGCAGTTTGCAGTGACTCCCTGGTGGTATTACCACAGAATTTCTGGTAAATACTTTCTAAGTCCCACCCTTGCAAAAATAGTAGATGAGTATGTCTGTCTTCCCCTACTGGCTGATCCAGATTAAACATTACCAAGTCTCACATCTTTCAACTAAGCAGTTAAACAAGGAAAGCTGATATTCCTAGTCAAGATGTTGTTAAACCCAGTCTTTGAAAGCTTTCCAGGAAGATAGGCAACTCCTTCCACACAGAAGGGATGTAGATTGTCAGAGAGGGTATGGTTTCTCCCTCTACATCTCATTCAGTGCAAAAACAGCAGGAATTTTTATCCTTTGGCTGTCAGATATGTTCATGTGCACATACTGTTGTAACCAAAAATGCTATCCTTGAGATTTCTCCATTGTTTGTAGTTATTTTGTCTTATGTGTGAATGTCTACACTTGCATGTGCATTGTATCTTTATTTTCCATTTTCCTCATATAAATGAGGCCATTGTAATTATTATAAATAACAGTCATACTTAGAAAGCTGCTTGATATATGCTTTGATTATTAGCAATTAAACATTTTATTGTTACTCAGCAGCAGTATGGGATTTGGTTTGTTTAATCCTTTATTGTGTAATTATTGTTTGAAAATTCAATAAAATATTAGTATAAAAAAGCAGTAATACTAAAGCAAATCTGATGGGTATTCAGCACTATATAACTGTAGGCTGAGAAACAATGCAGCAGTGCTGATTATCTGATTTATAATGAAAGGCAGCTTGTGGAGTTAGTCTTGGATCTATGAAAAAAAAGATTAGCAAAACAACTCAATTGTTTTAACTGTTGATTATGCATTTCATTTTAACAAAAATGGCCTGCACTGAGGGAGTCATGATTCAGCTCTGGCATTTTACCTGAAAGGGGAAAAGTAGTATACAGAACAATCAAGCAATTTTGTTCCTTTGTACAGGAGAAAAAAATCAGTATTTAGATGAACAGAGTTGTTTTTTTCAGGAACAGCATCACATGAAAAGTGACAGATTACCTTATGTGATTTGCACAGAAATCAAAACAGCTAATGTATTTATGCTCTTTATACCAGAAAAAGATCTTTATTTTCCTCAGAAAAATATTCGTGTAATAACTACTGCACTTTTACAATGTGTAATTGTAAGAGAACTACTTGCATTGTCTTTTGTAAGCACAAATTCAGCCTATCCTTTGGTCACCATGGAGAGCCTCTTTGTAGTAGTATAAAACAAATCTATTGTGTAAGGCTTGGGGGATGGAAGTAGGATAGAATACAAGCAAGCAGTTTATTTATGGGTCTTGCTGCTGCAGCTATTCCACATGCCATGTGATCCATGTACAATCTTTCTCCTATTGATTCATGTGACGTGTATTGACACATTTGAAGGTTCCAGCAATAAGCAGGACAACTCGTTTAAGTAATAAAAGTATTTTACTGATTGGGGAGTTAATTTACTGCAAACTTTTCTCTGCATATTTTTCCTTCATCAAGCTGGTCACCTCCTGTTTGCATGTGGGTGATGATAGGAGATATATATTAAATTCTGATTAGCTCTAGCAAACGAATGTGTACAGGGTGGAACTGAATCTGCTGTGATACTATGAAAACACAGAAAAGTAGAGTGGAATCTAGTCTGGCAACTTTCATTCCACTGAACCTCAGATATTTTCCCCAAAGGATTATGTCCTGCATTATTCCACTGTATGAGTCCCATTTACAGCCCAGCTTCACATTGTAGCAACAACCTTTGTTCTTTTAGTGGCTTGTTTTCAGAGAGAGGAAGTGCTAGCATACATGAAGCTCTCGTGATCTTTGAAATACTGTGTTGATATAAACCACACAATTATTAAGAAGTCTGTCAGCAAACATAATTTTAATATTTCAAATGTTCTGTCTTGCATTCTCACAATGCAAACCTGCCTATCCTCACATTCTTACATATATAGGGGAAAAAAATCAGAACCAAGTGTACCAACAGTGTTTGTCTTATTTCCTGGTAGGACCTCACACTTTGATGGTCTCAACAGCTGTAGAATGGAGTATTCTGTGAAAATCTCATGCTCTAGGCAATTTTACATACGTTGAGGCTAAGTTTGAGATATGAAGTCAATTGAGCTCTCTTCTAATTAGAAACACCTTTTTGTACTGGACTTTCCTTTACCTGGGGAAAAATAGAAACGTTGTGGTATCTGCATTTTCACATGCAGTCAGTGCTTTTATTTTTTAAAGGTTTCTAACTTAGCTATAAAAGAAAAACTGCTTCAGGACAACATTTGTTGTTCACAGATAAAACTAAATATAGTGACATATTGAGTAAAAAGGGTGAAAGTGGGAGCAAAGAGTGGGGAAGCATTGGGGGGAAATCAGGAATTTTGCCTCCAGTCATGTTTTTTTGCCCTTTAGTAGCTGAAAAAGAGCTGCAATTTTTAAAACAACAAAAAGGTACCTATTTGTACAATGGTTTCATTATAGCATTCTGGGAAACAAAAGTATATTTCACTCTGATAAATGAGCACATGCAGTGGCTGATATCTTTTCTTCTTAAAAGGTGATTATCTTTGGTCTTGCCATTGTTCATGCAGTAGTTCAATGGAAGGTTGAATTTATGGAAAGAGGTTGGAAAAGAGGTGAGAGAATGGGCTGGAAAGTCCAAAGAAATTTTAGAGGCATGAAGATGAGATAAATTAGGAAAAATATAATGTAAGCATTAATTGAGAGAGAATAATAAAAACGAAAAGAACTTTAATCTTTCTTGTAAAAAAGAGTGAAAACAGTATGAAATAGTGAGTGATAGCTAAAGAATTTAATGGAAACCTAAAATAAAGCAGAAAAATATCCAGATATGGATATCTAATTATCCAAATATGAAAAAGTCATATACAGAAAACCATTAAAAAAGCTGCAAGAAAAAAAGGGTATGTGAAAGCCAAGGATAAAATAAAAAGTACATACTGTTTTCATTTTAATACTCTGTCTAGAAAGTATTAGAGCTGTAATAGTTATTGCTAGAATAACAAATGCACTGATTATTACAGAACTAACCAAAATATTTTCCTAGCCTGGAACTGGGACCTGGGACCTGGGAAAAATTATTAGAAGCTTTTGTGTTTTTCTGATGCCAAGCTCCTGCTAGTCAGAATTCAGTTTCTGAGCTGCCCATGTTCAGTGCAGTGCTGGCTACTCAAATGTAGTATGAGAAAATTGGCAGATGTTTGGAAGAGTTACAAGTCTAGCTCTCAATCTGCCTTTTAGAAAATACACACTTCTTGTACGAGTGGAGCTAAGTGGAAAGTTATTATTTGTTCCTGACATACCTCTTGATTTCAATCCCTCTGTATCCCTCACTTACCTTCTTTTAATTAAATTATAAATAATGTAATCATCATTGGAGAAAGGGTTCTGATTTCTGCATTAAGTATTTCATCCGAAATTTCAAGATGCTGGAGACATTAAATGGTAAAGGAAAAAAGCTTTAGTTGCTCATCAATAGCATCTGAAGAGCCTGACACCATACAGAAGAAATGCTATACATTCCTATTCTGCCAAAATTAGGAGGAATCTTTTAGGCATACTAGACTGAGCAGAAGATGAAATTAAAAAGAATATATGAAGTAAAACATTATATTACTTTGCACAGAAAAGTAACAGAGCATTTGGGTTTCATTTTGATGATCCAACAAGGCCATGTTTATAGCTGTTAAAGCAGATAAATAAAAGTTTTGGCAAGACTGTGAGTAAAGCTGATTTTTGCGTTAAAGATTTGTTTCTATGCAAGACAGATGAGAAAGACTGGTTTCATTATCTTTCCAGAGAAAATTGGTTCTGTTTGAGAAACTTGAAAACATGTTTTGGAAAATTCATATAAATAAGTGAGTAAAAGAAAGGGGTTCATTTTATCATGTCTCTTTAAAGCTGTAGTATTGCTTTTGCCTTGTATTTTTACATAAAACCCAGTGTTAGTAATGCGGGCAGCCTGCTGTGGCCAGAACAGTAGTTTCATAAAACAGGGTAGTGGTAATGATGTCTGTGAACCCCATGGAGATAGCTTGAAACTTCTGACAGTTGCTTAATGATATCAGGACTTTCTTTTTTGCTTGGATTTTTTTTTTTTTTCTCGCTAATTGGGCTGTGTTTTATGGTGATGTAATACATGGTTAAAACTTATGTCTGTGCTGTGTCATTTTTAGTTTCAATCTCTCTGTGTTTATTTACTGAGAACAATTACCCTTTTAGGTAGTGTTATATATTCTCACTAACTAAAATAACCATCATAAGTTAAAATAATTAAGTATTCTATCATATTGACAACAAGCCTTACCTGATAAAAATCTAAGTGTTAACTAAAAGGTAGATTTTGTTCTACAGGAAAAGTTGGTACATGTCACTGAGTACCACAAATGGTTTTATGAGGAGCTAATTGTTCCCATTGTCTTAACCCAAATAATTAGAAGACCTGGTCACTGGGTCTGCCCACTGTGCAGTATGTTTTTGTCCACTGCAAGCTGCAGTGCAAAAAGAAATGAGCTTCGGAGCTGATCTTCATCCCACAAATAAAGTTAGTGCATTCAGATTTGGAAAATGAGAGCAGTAATATTCCCTTAGCAAAGCTGGAGCTTAGCCCTGTTATACTTATTAAAAAGCCTATTCATACAAATTAAATCCATTCCATATCCTGGCCGCTCATGACAGCTCCATTTTTTTTTCTTGTCTGGTTTGAATTACCTCAAGTCTGTACCCAGAAAGAATTTATCCCTTTCAAGAGAATTCTCCAAGCCTATAATAAATTCACACAGCTCGTCCCATCAATGTGGTGAATTTGCATTATTATTTCATTATGAGAAGGAAAGAAAGAGGATTATATCTCTTGCAGCATTGATAGCGCCTAATTCAACCTGAACACATGATTAAAGTTGGCATTTATGACTTTAACTGTCAAAGAAAACTGATTGTAAACTGAGAGCTGTGGATAATTATGGCTTTTGCTAGTAAACCGTTTTTCTCCTGTTTATCACAGGATAATCTACAAACAATACTACTGTTTGCATTTAGCTCTCAGTTACTTGGAGCCTATTTATGCAAATGAAAATTGATCTAGATTCTGAAATTTATGGCTCTATGTAAACTTAGTTTCAATCATGCTGTAAAAACCGTGAAAAAAAAGTGGCACTTATGCTGCAATATCTGTGACAATGCATTTTTTATTGTCTCACTCGTAAGTACCCTTTGTTTTTAACATCTGCCTAGTTAGTTTGTTCCACTTGAATGGTACCGAATAAGTTAAGATACTTTCTTTTGTCTTTTGTTATCATTCATATGTTGCTTCCATGGATTTGTTATGTTGTAGAGTGGTATATATCATAGTTTAATAAACTGTTTGTACATTCATAGAGAAAGGAGTCCTGGAGACTCTGGTACAAAAGTTGTGATAATAACAGGTTTAATGTGTGTGTTGGAAAACAGCTACAGTAGTGGTGTACTCTTTTTGTCTTCACATTGCTTTCCCCCGCCCAGCCCCTATTTTTTTTTTTTATTTTTTTTTGCCTCCTCCCCCTTGAAATGGTTTCCAGACAGGAATGATTAGACATGTAGAGAGCAGGAAATTCTGGATGTTGCAAGTGATGCAAGCTACAATTTTTGATCTTTTCTTGAGTTAGAGTTAACTGAAAACTATAGTACATCAACTGGGGCTTCTGACCTTTCGAAAGAAATATGAATGAAAAAGGGGACATGAATAACAATTATAAAATCTGTGGAAAAGTATATAAGGAATAACTTTAAGAAATATCACAGCAAAAAAGTTATGATCAACTAATAGCTGTTTACAAGACAGAAAGAAATGCTTTTTCACAGTAATGGATAATTTATTCATTGCCCCAGAATACTGTTGTGCCCAAATATAACTGGTATATGAAAGTGTTGGCTTCATTAGCGACCTCTAACATGACAGTCCTGGATGTAATTTTTGGGCCAGGAATTCCTGTATCTCTTGTTAATGGAGCTGGAAGAGCTGTTGTCACTGTTTCTTGTATTCTTCCACTAAAATCCTTCTAGGTACTGTAAGAGACAGGAGACTTGAAAACAGATTTTTAGTGTGGCAGTTTAATGTAATATTCACAGTTCTGAGAAGGAGGAAAATAGTGACAAGGGGCTTAGTAATGAAGCAGAAGCAACTATTTGGGGTGCAGTGATTAGGAAATCTTCTGGGGCTTTATTAGCCAATGAAATAAAAAGTGGAGGCAACAGGCAAACCAGAACAAAGGTGTAAATATAAAAATACCATTAGGATGTAAATTACAGTAAGATACTGAACAACTATGCATTGTGATTCAGATCCTAACTTAACTGATTTTATTAATCTAATTACTATTTTCTTTCAGTTTTCCATTCAGTAACCTTCGAGGATCTGGACCTTAGGCAATGTTTTTCTGTATGTGAAGATCAGCTTTCTGACGGAATATTTTTTGGCTGTGATCAAACTGGAAAAACAAAGCCAAAACAACACACAATAAACTCCCTGGGAGTGCTAATAAATGTGTTAAGCTGGTGAACAAAGTATTAAATGATTCAGCCTTTGCACCAGAGAACTTATGTTGCAGTTTTAACAATAGACAAAATACATATCCACACTTTTGTATGGTGACCAAATCAAGACAGGCTGGATCAATGGGCTACAGGCCGGATCGATGGGCTGAGGTCAGTTGTATAAAGTTTAACAAGGCCAAGTCCCAGGTCCTGCACTTGAGTAATAACAACCCCATGCAACGCTACTGGCTTGGGTAAGCGCGTCTGGAAAGCTGTCTGGCAGAAAAGGACCTGGGGGTGCTAGTCGACAGCTGACTGAACATGAGCCAGCAGCTTGCCCAGGTGGCCAAGAAGGCCAACAGCAGCCTGGCCTGTATCAGAAATAGTGTGGTCAGCAGGAGTAGGGAAGTGATTGTGCCCCTGTACTCAGCACTGGTGAGTCCACACCTCGAATACTGTGTCCGGTTTTGGGCGCCACAGTATATGAAAGACATCGAGGTACTGGAGCATGTCCAGAGAAGGGCAACGAAGCTGGTGAGGCGTCTGGAAAATGTATCTTATGAGGAGTGGCCGAAGGAACTGGGATTGTTTAGCCTAGAGAAGAGAAGGCTGGGAGGAGACCTTATTGCTCTCTACAACTACTTAAAAGGAAGTTGTAGTGAGGCTGATGTAGATCTCTTTTTCCAAGTAACCAATAACAATGCAAGAGGTAATGGCCTCAAGTTGCACGAAGGGAGGTTTAGATTGGATATTAGGAAAATCTTTACTGAAAGAGTTGTCAGGCATTGGAACAGGCTGCCCAGGGACGTGGTGGAGTCATCATTCCTGGAGGTGTTCAAAAGACAGATATGGTGCTTAGGGACATGGTTTAGCGGTGGGCTTGGTGGTGTTAACAGTTGGACTTGATGATCTTAAAGGTTTTTTCCAACCGAAATGATTCTATGACTCTAAGAGAATGCCCAGCTCAATACACTTGGAGAATGTAGCTCCAGATGCATTGAATTTGAAAGGTTCACTTAAAGATTTGAGCGGTTTTATATTCAGTCCAAACTTTGTTTTTTTATGAATTTTGTTTACAAATTCTGATTTTTGTTCCTCTCTGCTCTCTGTGTCTCATTGGAGGCACAGTTAATTTAGGTCATAACACCAATAAACTGAGTTTGCTAGACGTTATCTGTTTCTTGTGAAATGGCGTGTGCTATTTCTAATCAAGTGGGCTGATGACTGAATCCATTTAGATGCCAAACTTTTTGTAAGCTTTTACGTATTTAAATGGGTATGATATCCAGACCAGTTAAAATAATCCAATTTGATTCAGATACAAGTTTGCATTGACAAGATCAAAATGGTGACAAAATAACTTACATCGTAGAAGAAATAGATTTCTTGAGGAGCATACAATTAAGAAGGTTTTAACTATTATTACTGTTTAATAGATTGATGTCTCTCTCTAGGAGCTTGTGATGGAGAAACCTGGTAACTCCACAGATTTCAGGTATTCTGAAGAAACAAGAATTTGATTCACAGTGTTACACTTCTGAAAATAATAAAGATGTAGTCATATAACAGTAACATGTTTGTGAAACCAAGACAAAACAGAATGTTAGATCCATTAAAGTATTTAGATATCATGCTGACATCTACAACCCTACTGACTTCAGAAGCGTTTGCGTGCTTAAAATTTCTGTCAATATGATATCCAATATTTCAACTTTGTTTAAATATTGGTCAGGTTTTTGTGACACAGCCTTGGACTAGAGAAAAAAACATAGAAAAGAATATTAAAAATTTTAAAATTACTTGGGAGTTAAAAGTATAGCTAAATAACAATAAATAACAACTTTATCTGCAAAGAGAGACTACCAGTGAAACTTACCAACAGAAGCAGTAGATCTGAATATACTGAATTCTTAGAACAGTGTGTGCCATAAGGAGACAAAAGGTGAGGAAAGGAACAAAGGTCAAAAAACCCCATTTCTTTTTTGTAAACTGTATCACCTATGAAATAAAGACACATTGTACAATTGGTATCTCACCAGAAATAATAGAAAAAATGAGGAGGATCTTGAAGAAACAACATCTATAGTAGAATTAGAGAAAATGCAAGAGAACCTTAGCAAATTATTAAAAAAAAATGTTTCAAGACACAAAGAAAAAAGAAATGAGGGTATAGCCTTTGAATATGTGAGAAATGGTAAAACAATGCTAGTACAACGCATTTGAGAGACAATCTGGAAAAGACCTAGGATGTGGTAAATCTCTAAACTTGACTAAGTAGGGAAAGAAATAAGGTAAAATAGAAAAAGAAAATTTGGCTTTTGATTAGAAACATCAGTTTCTATGGATTTCTTTGAATATTTTAAAGGCAATTGAATATTCAGACATACAGGAAAACAAACCTGAATTTTGGAACGAATTTTGCTGTCTTCCAAGGTCTCTAAATGCATGGCTAAAGTGAAAGAGATTTATCAGTGCCATCCAGAAGCAACAGGGGACTTGAAACTGGTGGAAAGGATATCAGCTGTGGTTAAAAGTAGGGCTGTAGGAATCATTAGCAGGATAGCTTTTCTTGCTCTGTAGATCAGTGACCTGCAGGAAGGAATATAAGACTTCGTTTTTCAACCAGATCCAGTTTCAAAAGAAAGCTGAAGTTATGTATTATGATGATTCACACAAACTGGAGGAATGAATAGTTAAGAGGGAAATTTTTCAGTTCTACACTAATAGGATATGAATTAAAAAAAAAACCCAAAAACAACAAAGCATTTTCTAGTGCTAATATATTAAATATGTCCATCAGCAGAGAGTCTAGAACAGAATTATTTAGCAGAAAACTGCAGAAGGCTGGACGTAAGACTTTAGATCAATCAGAGAAGGTCATAGGAAATTATTCTGGTATGAAATCAAAAAAAGCCAAGAACTTATTTTGGATTGCAGCACTGGTAACTCTGTGGAAAAGATAGCTTACACCTGAGAGAAAAATAATGCAACTAAGGACACTGAGAGCCTCTAGAATTTTAGCTATACAAAGGTCACAAAAACACTGTTGCAAGGGAAAGGGCTAAGATGTGACAAGGAAAAACAAGTATGTAGACTTTGTTGATACAGTGATGGAACTTGGAAAGTGTAGGATGCAACAGCAAGTGTAAATAGACATGACTACTTAGTTGAGTGGTTTTCTTCAAAACAACAATTTGCAAATTTGGAAGTGATAAAAAGAAACACCACAATGTGGTGAGGTTGTGGTTAGATTTCAGAGATTTGTTAGCTCTCAAAATTCAGGAAGAGAAATACATTTATACTGGTACAATCATATTGAGGATATTGTAACAAGACAATTATTGTGTTTAATTCAGGAGACAAAAATTCATGCTTTGGGTCTTTATTTTTACTTCTTAGAAATTGGCATAAGATCTAATGGGTGAAAACCTTTCAACATATATATACTGATTCATATACTTTCATCTTCTGAGTGTTACTTCACTTCTGATTCAGTGAGGTAACACCTATGATGCAAAGCATTTTTTGGTCTATGGAAGGGCTCCTCCTGACTTTCCCAGAGTTTGGATTTGGGCTGTATGTCTGGTTATACGAACGGATGGGAGAGAAGGAAACAACTGTATTACTTCCTGACGTCCTTTTTCCTCAGGACAGAGTACCTTTAAATGCTTTCAAGAGTCATATGGTGAGAACATTCTTTACCATCAGAAATATAGCCATGTAAATTATACTCTTAAAAGATTTCCAAGAATAAATACTTTTTTTCCTTTCCTTGTCTTTTTTTTTTTTTTTTTTTATTTTTTAATCCACTGAATTCTAAAAAACCATGCCACAGATTCCTTTGCAGTATTCTTTTTTTTTTTGATAGGAATTTTCATTTCGATTTCTGTCTGGGAAGCCTTTTCTTCAACTGCTTTGCCAGAAACCACAATTTCTCCAGGAAATCAGACACTCTGATGGTTTCATTCTGAGGCAGCAGATTGTTGTAAAACTACTTCAGCTCATTTAAAAGATTTAGTTTTTCCTGGAGAATGCACTTCAGCTCTTTATAGTGCCAATCTGGTAACTGAAGTTTATTAAATGAAATTTCTTGCCCTGTATTTATGTATCAAGATACATACATACATACATCTTTTTTTCTGATGAAAAAGAACTGTTAACAACAATAATAAACCTTCTTTTCCAGATTTTTCCCTAGACCACTAAATACAAGTTTTCTTAGCTCCAGTAGAATCCATTAAGAATGTGTCAGCAAAACAAAATGAGATTTGGGTCCCAATTTGTCTGAAAGATAAACACATTAAAAATTATGGTCACGAGGAGATATCAACAGAAGAAAAAGTGCTTATGCTTTAGAAGTATGTAGAGTTCTGACAATAAATTACAGAGGTGTTTTCACATTTAAAATATATCTTACTGAACTATTGAAATGACAAAATATCAAGACTTTTGATCTTCTTGAGGCATTTACATTCCTGCTATGGATTTGTCCAAGTACACTGTTTGAATGTTTTATTTTGTAAAATACAGACAACTTAGTGAAAAATAGTGAATACTATAGTGACTAAGAATTTAGTCTGCCTTAGAAGCTGTGGTCTGGGTTCTGTCTCGCTGACTAAGACACATGCAACAGTAGCATGAACTCATTCCCTACAGAAAATGCCAAGGATGTCCAAAAAGCCATACTGACAGCAGGCTTTTTGGATTCATTTTCTGATGTGTCCCATAGGTGTTTGTGATGGATGCCCAGTGGCTGTGTACAGCGTATTACTCCAAAAGTGCTTACCTCCGTGGGATTTATGAGGTAGTGTAGCTTTTATGTTGTCTGCAAAAGGCATTTGATTTTTCAGCTCATAAACCTTCTGTTAGGAGATCTGATAAGAACCAAAAGTTTCAGTGGAGTATTAGTTGCTTGTTGTTAATTATTGCTTTTCTTTAAAGATAAGATGATTAGATTTTCAGCAGAACATAAAAAAACCCAGTCTTGGACAGCCAAGAATTCATTAAAAGAAAAATAAAAATGTGGCAAGAAGCTCATTTTCTAGTTCAAAATACAGTTAACAGTGCAGAATACAGGATAGATATCTACCTATTCTTTGCATAGCTACCCACTGTAAATCATCTTGCTGTTTAGCGGGACTTGACATAGCTCATCACTTTCTACACCACTAATGAATACGATGTATAATATAATATAATGTTTGTACAAAACTTGCAGTGTTGCCATGGAACTAAACAGAATATGAAATTACAACAAACTATTTGGAAGTCGTCTTTTATTATTGTTGTATTTTATTAGACTCTGTTCCTACTTTCTTCTTTCTAAACAGCAGTGGAGGAATTTTAGAAGGCAAAACTCAAATAATTAAAAAATATTCATTTATTTATGTTCGCTGAAGGTATATTACACTGACTTACCTTGGTCACTGCAAAATTTCAGGAGGGGAGTACACAGCATGTCAGATACCAGCACCTGAAATTCATCCTGAAGAGCAATAGCCAGCCTTTATGAATTGTAGAGGATCTTTGGGTTGCAGCTAGTGTAACTGAAAGCAGCCATGGGCAGACTGTTTTCTGTCCTGGTATGCATTCCTGAACCAGGAAAAGAAGACATTATTACACAAAAGTATTTTAGCAATTGTGTCTTGAAGTGGCACAGATCATGGTTTCTAAGTTTACATTGAAAAGAAATTGTTGTTGTTCTCTGACAGGGTTTACAAACATGACACTCTTTCTTTGTTCTTTTCTGTCTCCTTTAGTTGACCTGGGAATCTTGACTTCAATTCCCTTTGTCTGTACAGAGAAACATCCCCAAAGGCTGAGAATGTTTGTGAGAAGAGTATCACGAGTATTATACAATGTATAATATTTTTTATACATGACAAAGACTAATAATTTCTAGTTATCTATTTCTGAGGCCATTTTTCATGCTGTATTCTAGTGAGATCATAGCCACCAGCTGGAGACACCTGTTTACTGATCTGAAACCCAGACGGACAGTAACAAGAACCACCTCTTTCAAGTTCTTTGTGCTCAGCTCTTTGAGACATTCATTTAAAGTTTCTAGCTATGAAAGGAACTTTATTACTGCTCTAACTGCTGGATACTGAGGTAAGGATGCTCATCATGCTTCCTAAAATAAGCTGTTCTCAGACTTTCCCTCAAGCCAAAAGAGTAGAATTACTGAAGCTTTTCCTCTAAGAATTCTGCAGTCTTCTCATTTGTTCTTGGGAGTTTAAAGCTGTCACTCCCAAAGAATTTCTAAGAAAATATGACAAACCACTGTCTGGCTGTTTGTAAAAGCTCAGGAAGTTTTAATTAACACAGTGCTGAGATGGCACAATGCTAGAAGTCTTGAAAGCACCAAGAGGATACTCAGGATTTGCATAGGCTAAAATTAATAATTTTTTCTCTTTGGTTTCCCAGTATGATTCTTTAGAGTACTTTTACAAGATTTTGATGGTAATTTCCAACACTCCAGAAGCTGGCTTAACTAGTCTGCCTGGTTTTCATGATACATTCAGTGGTTGCTTTTCCACTTACAGTATTTGCAAATTCTTTCTTTTCTTCAGCCACACTCATTGCCACAGTGCAAAAAAAATATTCTGAAGACACAGAAATTATTTTCCCATATGACTTATGGATGACTGCAGGTTTTCAAAGTTGTAGGACAAAATTTGCAGAAAAGAGCAAAAATAAATAAATTTGGAATGAGTTTCTGGAGACTGAAAATTGCAGTCTCCCTGCGGGTGCCAAAAATATTTGGTCCTACTGTCATATTCAAGATCAAACTATAAATATAGTTTTAGTTTTCACACAGGAAAGCAATATCTGAATGAGAACTTTGTGAACTTGTATATGACCAAAATTCTCCCCTCCTCACTGCGCTAGACATATGTCCACGATACAATCTAAGCAGCCTCTGGGACTTCTATGTGAGTTGTGAAACAAAATAAACTATGTGACTGAGCCGGCACTGCAAACTTGGCAGTGACAATTTCCACTGGAACTTGGGTTAGAAGTCTTGAAACTTGATCGTTGTCTCTGTTATGTGTTTCCCTGTTAACCTCCAGCAGTCTCATTCTGGCACTGCACAGTCCAACAGTCTTTGGCAGAGTCCAGACACTTCTGAAGCACTCCAAGAGCAGAAGACAGCTTGCTGTTTGCAGAAATTGCAAGTATCCAAGTGGCTGAGGAATTGCCTGCATTTGCCTCTTTTTCTTTTTGACGTGATTATAGGTCATTTTGGTTCATATGGAAACCCAGTACCATAGACATAGATTTAACTCATCATACTTATAATTCAGAAAAAAAATTTACTTCCCTTTTTAAAAATACCAAACCCCAAAATAGTCAATATGTATAACTTACTTTATATACAGACAAGTAAGAAAACAGATTTTTCCTCCAGGAGTAATCAAGTGATTGAGGTTTTGAATGCTAGTAACAGCTTTAGTTGTTCCTTTTTTTCAGGCCTTTACTATACTGTAATATACATGACACAAAATCAGTAAACACTTAGATCTTTCAAAAGGCAGATTCTAATAGCCACAAACTTTTTGCTATAAAGTCTGTGATAGCTGTGGCTGCTTATATAAATAAGGTACTAAGACCCCAGTTCACAAAGATATTCCTATGTCCAGCTGTCATTGATTTCAGTTGGAGTTAGAATCATAAATAAGAATTAGAGCTGAATACTTTGGCTGAACTGGACCTGTTGTTTCTCTTGTCTTTATAGCAAAAGACATGCTTAGTCACTGGCATTCTGAAAACTGAGCATGAGTAAACAGCTTGAACTTTCTGCTGTAATAAACTCCAGGAAACTCAAATATAAGTATTGTGGAAAATATCTGAAAATGTTAGTGCCAGTGAATATTTTTCATTTTTTTGCTGCTTCTATAAGAAGGCAAACCCCAACAAAATATGAAGAATTAAGATGAAAATGAGAACTAAATTATTAACATAACAAAGTACTGCTGCTTTCTCTGTGCACTTTTCCAGATCTGCTGGATTTTCTCGCAGTGTTCTGCATAAATTACTTCTGAGTATACAATGATCTTCAGCAGGGCCGTAGCTTTCAGTTTCTTGATTTCTGTAATTCACTCAAATGCCAGCTCAATGACATTAAGTGGAAAAGTAGAAAAAAAATGCCTTCACCTTTCCACAGAAACAGTTTTGAAAATCCATTTACATGGAAAATAAAGAGGCAGTGCACATCTGCAGCTGAATACAAAAATCTGAAAGCATAATATTTAATTTTTCCAGATAACACAATACAAACTGTTATTTACTGACTGAAAGGGATGAAGAGTTCTGAGTTTCATGGGAGGGGGCTGTTTTCCTAATTTACAGTGTGGTAAAATAACTGGCTAAAATATTTTTTTTTCTTTTTAAGAAAATAAATCTTAAACAGAGGCCTTCATGAGAGAGTTTTAAAAAGTAAAGTACTAGTGTTTATTAAATAGCATTTCACTTGTATTCGTTCGCACTAGTGCTTCTCAAATTGTTCAGTCCTTGGAATGGTGTTGTAAGATTTTCACTCCTACAAACCATTTACCTCTTGTCAAGCTGCAGTGCTCAAGTGAGTGTTCTGTAAGATGTTTTGCATCTACTAATCCATGTCAGCTGAGTAAAAGAAAGTAGAAAAGGCACTAGTAAAAGTATGTTTTAGTGGTTTAGGTGCGTCCTCCAACTGCCCAAGCACAACTGTATAAAAGTTAAAAAGCCTGTAGATTTTCTTGAAGGTCGAAAATGTTAGGGCTTATTTCTTTGCTCTTGTGCCAGGCAGACATTTTTACTACAAAGTTATTTACACATATTGCTAGGAAAACTGAATTTGTACACCTGCAACACCAGAAAAGCAAGGACATATTATTTACTAACATGCCTTGAGATGATTCCAAAAGACCTGACAGATAAAAGAGCTCTGTCATGTTTGAGTTCCTGTATCTTGCTTTTTCTTTCAAGGATCTGGACAATGGGACCTTGTCCTTCTAGGTTCTAAACTCAGCCTTGTGTGTTGGACAAGTTTTGTCACTAGGTCATATGAAGTGTAAAGAAGAGTGCTTTCAAAGGTACACCAAAAGTCAGTGTCAGAACCCTGATAAAATTCCCAAAAATTTCAGCTTTGCGTGTTCACAGAATTAATTTATTTTGGTGTAAAAGTTCTATGTGTATTCCAGATGAACTAAATCCCAAGTAAGAAGAAAACGAAATTGCCAAAATCTGAGAAAAGAAAAAAATCACCCACAAAAAAAAGCTGGCATTCATACAAGTGTTCTGGCCAAAAGTTAGTGTCAGCCACTAATATTCATATCAACAGAATATGGAATTGTCTCCTAATAGCAAATAAAAAGTACTTATAACACTAAGGAACAAGATAA
The DNA here is from genome assembly GCF_034619465.1 of Leptosomus discolor. Lineage (NCBI taxonomy): Eukaryota > Metazoa > Chordata > Aves > Leptosomiformes > Leptosomidae > Leptosomus > Leptosomus discolor. The sequence goes on along the minus strand of NC_141419.1, from coordinate 55,225,088 downwards.
TCTATGTGCCTTGCTGGGATATTGCTTCAACCAGCTGAGAAATGATCATATCCCAGCATGGCACATACATAATATTTGTTGTTGTGATTATAGAGAGGTATCATGCTATTAGTAGAAAACTGAAAACTTAAAACTGAAAACTTAAGAGGGAAAAGTGTATTCTCTATCAATAACAAGAAATAGAATATTAAAATGAAACAAGTTAATGAAGAATGTCTTGATTTGATGGTTGTCTTAATATTGCTTTCTTCATAGAAAGCAACCCCAACATGGTTTCAAAATTTCCTTTCTGTTACTTTTTTACACCAAATAATTTTTAGAGATAATTTTAATTTTAGTTCGTCCTCCTAATCCCTTATGATCTTCTGAGTTATTATAAAATCTGTGATTTGAAAAAAAATATTGCCACTTTTTTTACTGTGCATCCACTTACACTGTGAAAGTACAGGAAAACTAGCTCCCATATACAAAGAGAAGCCTCCAGATTCTGATGTGTGTTTCATAACAGCTAGACTATCAGAATCCAGCAGTTTGGCATGTTTTCCTTCATATTTAAGCTGTTTTTCTATCAGTCATTCTCACTTGGATTGCATTCTACTCCTCCCTTTGTATTTGTTTTCCATTAGGAAGTTAGTTTGTGTCCTTTCTAGAGAAAACAATGAAATACACATTGTGATTGTTATTTAGCCAAACATTGCTATGGGCAGGTATTGAGTACATTGCTGCTTACATTTAGCAGAAATCTAGAAATTAAGATGTTTTCAGGCAGCATATGTAAAAGTTCATCAGGGTTTTTGTCTGGCTTCATCCAGATTGATATAATAACTACATGCAGGTGTCAATACAAATCAGGAAGCGGAAAATTCCTCTCATGGTTCATTGTCTGCAGCAGGAATCAGACCTCAATAAGTCAAGATTATCAAGTGGGATTTCTAAAAGTTCGCAACCCAAGCTACTAGTCAAACAACATGATAAAATTTCTAAACACAAGCTATCTGTAAGCAGCTCTTTTAATACTGTGCAAAAAAAAATATTTAAAAATATTTCAGCAATTTGGCCAGAATGGCAGATGGTCTGCCTAAGACAATCTTTAGAAACATTCTTCAGTTCTGTTGAAAGACCTGTCACCGTTCATGAACAGACACTGCTAAAGCTTTCTACATCACTTCAGCCAAGAATGTGATCTATAATCCTAAAAAACCTGTCTCAGTCAAGTTTTTCTAACTTTTCTGTTTTCTAACTTATTTTTCTTCTGTCTCAGAAAACTACAGTGAAAGCTACCACCACTGCAAATTTTTCTTGGGATATAAGCATTTTCTCACATTGGGACCCTGGAACACTAACAGCCCAGGGACTGCAGGTCCTGTGTGACACTGGAAAAAATACATGATGGGCTGGGTTACTATGGGTCTCCTAGCATATAAAAGCACAGAAAATTGGTATGACAGCAGCTTCTGCACAATCATATATAGCACAGGTGACAGCTGCTCCAACAATTTCCACTTCTTGCTCTGCTTAGTTTTCCCAGCAGTAGCAATGGCAGAAGTACTGTGACTCAAGCTTTCAAAAGCACGAATCTCTGGAGAAATCTGGCACAAAATGCTATTGCACGAATTCAGCTAAAGGCAAAGCAATTCCTGCCTGCATTGGTGCATTTCTACTTCATGAGCTACTTAGAGAAATCAAAAACTGTCCATTTGTAAACCTGTAATAAAAACTTTCTGCTGGTCTAATCTTGCCAGTTTAGGCTGTTGGATTGCTCTCTTGCACATCAAGAAGCACATAGATGTTTAGGATGAACGGATATGTTTAGCATGGCAGGAAATATTATAACAGACAAAAGATTCAGATTGCTACTGCAAAATGCAGAGCATCTGGTGGATGTGAAAGTGAACTTGTCAAGAATGAATTAGAAATATGCATATAGTTCTGAAATCGCTTTGTTGCTGGTTTATAAATCAGAAGGTGACCAAGGTATATTGCACTGTATGGTAGCGATTAGAAACTCAGGCCTTCTCTTCAATCTTTGCCCTATTTGATACTCAATTTTTTATGTTTTACTCTATCATAATTTTATGGGCTGGATTCGTCAACCGTTTCTTGTTGTAAAATCAGGTTAAACACTAATGTTGCTCATTTATTTATTTTTCATTAAAATGGAAGAGTCACACTGCAAAACAGTTCTTATAATATCCACACTTTGAAATTATAGGCTTTGTTTTGAACCACCAAATGGTATTTGTCAAACAAAAGGAGACATGTGTTTTGACTTGAATTTAATCAGCAATTTTAACCAGTTCTTGTAACAACACCTCTCACAATAGTGGTTTGATATTTACTGCATCTTCGGACCATCCTAGATCCACTGTAAAAGCAGCAATAATAACAAAGGAAGGAGAGGGTTTTTTTGGAAGTACTTCATTAACAACAATATATGGACTAACAAAATACTATTGTGTTAAGAACAACATAGTGTGCCTACTGCTGGTTTGAGTTGGGTGAGCTCCATTATGATATTGAAGCTGTCACTTACTGCAGTTTGCAGTGAGTTGCACTTTAGTTTTTCTTGCATTGCACTGCCCGGTCTCTTAACAGAATTTATCTGTAAGCTTAAGATGTTCTACCACAAAGAAGCCAAATTAATCTACAATATCAAGAATATAAATAATAAACCTGTCATTAAGTACTGAACAAAGCACATAAATAGATAAATACCGTGTTTAAAAGCAGGTCTCAAGCTTCTGTTTTTCGCTCTATGACAGCCTGTTGACTATACTGCCAACAACTACGTACCCCAGCTGTTCTGTGTGATGAGAAGAAAGAGTGCACAAAAGGAAGGTTGTGGCTGTGGTAATCTAGACAAGACAAATTTTCTGAGTATATTTATCAGTAAAAGAGAGTGTGGGTTCAGGACAACTGAACTCTAACTGCTTTAGAAGCAGCATAGAAGGAACTTAAATAATTTCATTTTGTATTCAGTACAATCAAGCATTTCAGATGTCAAAAAAAATCCCAAACAAATGCTGAAAGATTGTTCACTGCAAAGCTCAGTTTATTATTTATCACCTCACCAAAGGAGGAAGAGGAAAAGAATATAGAGGAAAATTATGGCAGTAGTATCACCTGCCTGCTAGCTGAGGCATATGCACACAGTAAAGGTTTAATTACTGCTTATCTATCAACGGGACTAATTAATTTTTCTTTCTGTACTTATGAGTAACAAAGCATAAATAAGATTTTAGAGTGGATTTGGAGAAAGCAAAAACAGTGACTTAATGAGCAAGTTTAGTAACATTACAAAAGATATAGGAGAATCAAAAAAGGAACTGTGAAATTAGTGTCTGTGTGTGAAATGTATGAAGTATTAATTTTATAGAATTATCCTTCTTGGTGGAGCATAACATCTAGAGGAGAACATGAAAAGAGATGAAAGAGTATGTATAGAGTTTTTATGATACAGTGGCTTGAAGGCCAGGATGAACAGTTAGATTTTGTTCCACAGCCCAGGACTTTTGGGCTTCTTATGCTGATATTTCTGAGTGCTCAACAATAGCACAGAACGATGTCTTTCCATTATTTTTTTCCATTTCTTTTGAAACGTGCGCCTTCATTATAAAAATAATTAATTGATGACTAAAGAATAATTTTGCAAATCCAGGTGGATTTCTCACACAAAATCTTTTATCAGGTTTGTTGAACTCACAAAACCCCAAATTCCATAGGACTTACTCTCTCTAACTATATAAAGTACTGCTGCTAAATGAAAATACTATCACATTATAAATCAGTATACCTTCTGCTCAAACTCATAATCTTTTCAGGATGGATAACTTTCCTAGATGTGACAGTATAAACCAGAAATTTTATTAGAATAATTGGAAACGCATTTTGAGAAAACAATGTAAATAGGGTCTTTGGAATCCAGATCTCCATACCTGTATGCCCCATGTGCACAACCATTTTTTTTTCACTGTAATATATTTTATTGAAATAGTCTACTTATCTGGGAAGCAGGGTCAGCTTTAAGCAGGGTCAGCTTTAATTTACAAGATTACATGAATACTTTATATTATACTTTCATGTGGATAATAGTGACTGCACCCCTAAGCACACTGACATGGTACACGTGCCTGTACTTTGACTTTCTGCCTCTCCCATGAACTTCCAGAGGAACTCTACAAGAAATAGTATGGAAAGTCATCTTGATATTTCTTACAACAACGTGTGCAGGAGAGGAGGAAGTACTATAACTAGCAACTGGTGTTTCTATTCCCCATCAAAGAAGAGACTGCGGTTGGAAGGTCGTATTTGTTGTGTCTGGTTTTGTCCTTGAAAGTGTTTTCTCAGGCTCTTTTCAGGAGCCAGTAGGAATCACTCTTTCAGTTGGTGTTAGTCTTGACATTCACAGAGAAACCAACAATTTATCTGTTTTCATAACGACTCCAGGATCTAAGGTGCTAGAAATGATGCCCCAGTTAAATGATTACTACCCTTCTATTGGTCATGTTTGGGTTCTTTTGTTGTTTTTTTTCTTTGTTTGTTTTTTTGTGTGGTTTTATTTTGTTTTGTTTTGTTTTTTTCCTGAATATTACAGTGTTCTGTTCAAAGTTCAGGCATTTAATCAAGCATTAAATTTTCATTTAATAAAAGAAAAAAATTCTTGCTTTATTTCATACAGCACTATTTGTTCCGTGTTTCTGTATGAAGAATGTTTGTTAAAATGCGGTATTTCTTGAAGAACAGCTGCTGAATAATTGTACTTGTTTAGCTATATCAAGAATACTGGCCACTAAGAGATCTATTATAAATTCTAATTTAACACAAAATTCCACAGAAGAAGTTCTCAAGAGAAATGCACAGAGTAGGACTTCCAAAGGACAGTTGTTGAATTATGCCTGTTCAAACAGAAGTGAACTCTGATATGGGCAGAAAGGAAGCTTTCACAGCTAGACTTCCTATGGCAGGACTGCCAACTTAAATCCTCTTTGTTAGGGTCAGACAGTTCTAGTTTGCAGCCATCTGACCCAGTCTCCTGTTTACGATAGATCTGAGGTGGTATCTAGAGGTTGCTGGGAGAAGAGGAGGCAAAAAGCCAGCTACTGAGAGAAATATTCTTGGAGGAAGGGTCCAAGAAACATTCTTACAAAACTTGCCAAAGTAAAGGAATCATAGTTTATACATATGTGAATCACAAAGAAAATAAAAATTTAATATTCTCACTTCCAGAATCACATTTTCTCATTAAAATACTCCTAAGAAATATGATGTACATACAAATATACATTTATATACACATACACACGTGAAAATTTCATGCTTGACACTGACAATAGATCAAGGTACAATAATTTAATTTTTTGTACATATAAGTGTTAAGCTAGAAAAAAATATCCAAATAGCTTTCCCCAGTTCTAGTCAATTCCAAGGTTTAAGAAAATTGGAGACAGCTCATTATTTATTTATTTAATGTGAGATTCTGCCCCATCCTTCATGCAAGCACAGAAGAAAAGAGAAAGACATATACCTGCCTATATTCATGCTTTGTTCTCCATCAGAAAGAAAGGGCCATGTCCTCACACTGTACATGAAAATCAAGTAGCCTAATGGGGTCTTTTCTTCCTTATCATATGCCTTGCAGTGCAACTCTAGGTGTGCATTTGTGAGTGCATACAGTGACAGAAACAGATCTGTTTCAATCTAGTTTCTTCTCTAGGTAGTGGAAGGAACCTGTTCCAGTGGCATTATAATGATGCAAAGTGAATTCCCTGACCTTTTTTTCCCTAATTCTTCCAGATGTCTGCACATGGCCTGCACCAAGAATTATAGGTAATATTATCCTAGTGAATGTCTTCTGAGGACGAACTGAGTTATTTGAGGGCAAAATGAACACTAGCCCCTCCTCTATATTGTTTAAAAGATGCATATGGAGCAGGACAAGACAGAGAAAAAAAGCGAGAGGAAAAAAGGAATAAATTAGAAAAGTTTTAAAGTTGTGTGATTAGCAAGGGAGTGCAGTTGAATAAACTAAATGTTTGCTCAATTGATCTTTTGCTCTTCCCTACTTTTTCTTTTTCATTTTTGTGAAATTTCTCCAAACAGCACTCTCATTCTTTTTTGAGCTCAAACGTTTGCTTTCTGTACAAGCCTTAAACCATTACACAGTTGTGCGAAACTATTTTGGATAAGTATCCTAAATTTGTTTAAATCCTGTTTGCCTCATAATGGTATATAATACATGGTTGTGAGACTTGTGAAACACTCCCAGTATTATTTCGCTATCCAAAGGCTTTATTGTGTTTTGATTTTTTTTATTTATTAGTATGGCAGGGGTGTAAACAGATCTTTTTCTTAAAGAAAACTGGGCAATGAACTTCTTAAGCTAATTTTTTCATAGAATTGTCTTAAGCAGAAATAATCTAAATCTAAATCTAAATCTAAATCTAAATCTAAATCTAAATCTAAATCTAAATCTAAATCACAGAATCACAGAATGTTAGGGGTGGAATGGACCTCAAAAGATCATCTAGTCCAACACCACTGCCAGAGCAGGACCACCTAGAGTAGGGCAGAAAGGAACACATCCAGGCAGGTTTTGAATGTCTCCAGAGAAGGAGACTCCACAACTTCTCTGGGCAGCCTGTTCCAGTGCTCTGTCACCCTCACAATGAAAAAGTTTTTCCTTATGTTAATGTAGAACTTCTTATGCTCCTGTTTGCAACCATTGACCCTTGTCCTATCATAGGCCATGACCGAGAAGAGCCTGGCTCTGTTGTCCTGACACTCGCCCTTTACGTCTTTATAAACATTAATGAGGTCACACCTCAGTCTCCTCTTCTCCAAGCTAAAGAGACCCAGATCCCTCAGCCTTTCATCATAAGGGAGGTGTTCCACCCCCTTCATCATCTTTGTGGCTCTGTGCTGGACTCTTTCAAGCAGTTCCCTGTCCTTCTTGAACTGAGGGTCCCAGAACTGGACACAATATTCTAGATGCGGTCTCACCAGGGCAGAGTAGAGGGTGAGGAGAACCTCTCTCGACCTACTGACCACCCTGCTTCTAATACGTCCCAGGATGCCATTGGCTTTCTTGGCCTCGAGGGCACCTTGCTGGCCCATGGTCATCCTGCTGTCCACCAGGATCCCCAGGTCCCTTCCCCTGAGCTACTCTCAAACAGCTCAGTCCCCACCTATACTGGTACCTGCGGTTGTTCTTTCTGAGATGCAAGAGTCTGCACCTGCCCCTGTTGTATTTCATTAAATTTCTCCCCATCCCCCAGCTCTCCAGCCTGTCTAGGTCTCGCTGAATGACAGCACAGCCTTCTGGTGTGTCAGCCACTCCTCCCAGTTTCGTGTCATCAGCAGACTTGCTGACAGTGCACTCTATTCCCTCGTCCAGGTCGTTGATGAATATGTTGAATAGTACTGGTCCCAGTAGTGACCCCTGGGGAACTCCACTAGATACAGGCCTCCAACTCAACTCTGTCCCATTGACCACAACTCTCTGACTTCTTTCCTTCAAGCAATTCACCATTCACCTCACTACCCGATCATCTAGACCACACTTCCTCAGTTTAGCTGCAAGGATGCTGTCAGAGACGGCGTCAAACGCTTTACCGAATTCAATGTAAACCACTTCCACTGCACTACCATCATCTATTCACCTGGTTATGTCTTCATAAAAGGCTATCAGGTTGGTCAAGCATGACTTCCACTTGGTGAAGCCATGTTGACTGCTCCTAATGACCCTCTTACCCTTGATATGCCTAGAGACAGCGCCGAGGATAAGTTGTTCCATCACCTTTCCAGGGATGGAGGTGAGGCTGACAGGTCTGTAGTTACTTGGGTCCTCCTTCTTAACCTCTTTGAAGACTGGAGTGACATTTGCTTTCCTCCATTCAACCTACGAGTGGCAAGATAATAATTTTTTTTTGGTAACGATTAAGATTGTTATTCACCTTCAGATTGTGTCAACACAACACTGCAGCTGTTTTTGAAAGATTTTGGTCCTATTGCGATCTGGAGTACTTACAAGTACGTATCTTGTTTTTCCCACTGATCCTTTGTGGATTTCAATGAGTGTGTATACTGTGTGACATTCAGGCTTTTGTTGGCACCATAGCAACAGTAGTGAGAGACCTGGTCAAACAGAGAAAATATTTTGTACTTTGAATACGGCAGCCAGGATCCTTGATGTTCTCACCAAATATGGGAATAAGAGAACACCTAGGAGTAGGTTTTCAGGTGTACATCCTGGAAAGGTGACATTTCACTCTAATGAAGCACCAAAACACTTTAATTTTTAGAATATAGATAATACATATGTCTTAGTGCATTCTACTTATTGTTAGTGTTTCAATTTCTTACAAACCTGGAAAGCTACTCGTTGTCTCTTATGTTCTCAGTGCTTCAAACTAAGGCCACAAAGGAAGCTGCAGGGTCTCAAGCCCTTGATTCTTAGTACAAAGCTGATCCCAGTAAGGTTGAACAGCATGACTGCTGCAGTTTACTTTTTACCACTACAGATGACTGTCAAGCTGATAAGCAACAAGGCTACCTTTTGTCAAGATTCAGTCTGACCAAGATTTAATGAAAAGTCTAAAATTAAGCTCCAAATATCAGTTGAAATTCCTAACAACTAGTCCTATACAAAAATATGCCCTACAATTTTGTAAATTCTTTGCCTTTGCAAGAGTTGTACTGAACTGTGTTGCAGCCTTTTTGACAAAAACTTTCACCATCTAAGCAATCTCATCTTTTAGGAACGGAGTACTCAGAAAGCCATACAATATGACATTGATGTAGAGGTTTCAATTCTACACTTAATATACTTCAGCAGGGTATATTTTAAGGTATTTAGGAGGAATGCAAAATGATATCAAATATACTGCCATGCGATCAATTCAGCTATTCTCTACATACAGATTTGTCTTCCAGTATATGATTCATAAAACTGAGTAGGCATGAATTTGAGTTGGAAACTTTACTGATTTGAATAGGGGAAATACTGCTATACTTTACCAAGGGGTTAGTGGTCAAGACCAAAATGTTTTTCATTACACTTCAGCACAGCAGAGTGGGCTTAGGACACCTTTCCCAATGACTAGGCAGCTTGTGCAATAGACTGTCTTAGTTTTCCTTTGTAGCTCTTGTTGGAAACACCTGCTCTCAGAGTACTGCAATTCCTTACAGTTAGTGGCATACATGCCTTTTCTTCCTTCTATTGTGTTTTTGGTTTTAAACTTCCTCTTCACTATTTTGCATGTGCCTTAGTCTTCAGGGAGAGATTTTCCAACTTGTGTTTCTGTGCCTTGCAAGCAAAATTTATGGAAGTTTCTGGCACTTAGCAAGGAATTTCACACTCATGTCAGATAGGCGGAGATTGCTGAAGAGGTTTACATTTTGCGGGAGAAAGGACACACATGTTCTCTAATATCACTTCAGAGATTCCTTGGGGTTAAAAAGATATAAATGCATGGATTTCCCCTCCTGTTTTCTTGTATTAAGACTTTAGTGTATTGGTGGATAAAGACATTTTACTTTTTCTCTTTACTGCTTTCACTTCATTAAGAATCTCTTTCGGCTTTCCAGTCTCCTGTTAAATGATTTCAAAGGCTATTGGTTTCTTTATCTTCTCTGAACTCCATTAGGTCTCTAATGCCTGACCCTCCCACAAGCTTAACCATTGCTCGTGTACATTGCTATTGTTTGGTTTCTAATCTGTCATTTGCCTTCCTGCACAGCCTGTCTGTTGTTCACTTGTGACAGCCATCATAATTTACCTGTATTCCCTATCCTTCCTCCCTTGATGTGTAACTAAGTGTCCCATTCACTTTTTGCAAACCTGAATCAAGCAAATTGTTTGGAGGACACCTATTTGGTTGGTCCACTGAAGCAAAAAGGATTTAGGGAGATATTTGGAATTACACAAAGTATGGAAGCTATGAAATCCCTCTGGAGTTTAGGCTTGAGAAAGATATTGAGCAGCTCAAGCGTTTCAGTTCTATACAAACCTATACTGAGGGTCTGGGACTTCAGGTTGTCCAAACACAGATGTTTTTTGTCTGGTTTTGGGCTCAAAATTCCTAATGTGTCAGCTAATCTAAGAATATTTCAATATAGCAGGAACTCTTAAGTGATCTATATCCTGCAGCATAAATGGTCTATATTAGTTCAGATGTGAACTGGTACATCTGGCTATATGTTTCTATGTTTTGTCCATGTGGATGTCCTAACTTACTTCCTTCAGTTAGCATTAGCATGGGGTTTCTGCTTTGTATTAGACTGGGACCTGTAGAAGTGTTTCATATTCCATTATCTATCTGTCTGTCTCTGTATCTTAGCAGTTCACAGTCTTAAACCCAGTTCTCTGATACTTAACTGTTCTGGTGACTCAAGAAGGGAGTCCTGAGACTCCAAAGAAAGATTGTGCAAAATAGCCCTCAAAGACTATGAAGTTAAGAGCTTGTGTAAGGTTCTGAAAAGACCACAGTCGGTAAAAGGATTGACTGGAACATTAAAAATTATTTAAGGAAAAAAGAAAAATAGAAGCAGAATGTTTGGTAAATGAGAGAATTTCCTACAGAGAAAGTGGTTTGGACCAGCCTGAATAAAACACAATGTTCGTGTTTGTGAGTAGCCAAGTCCTGTTGTATTTAGTTAGAGTTTCTTTGGGTGATTCCTGACTAAAATCTGCATTAGGACAGAATAAAATTCTCCTGCCTTCTTTGTATCCTCTGTCACCAGGGCACCTGCCTCATTCAACAATGGGCCTACATTGCCTCTACTGTTATTTAGTCTGCAATGTATTTGAAGAAGCCCTTTCTTCTGTCCTTGTCATCCCTTGCAAGGCTTAACTCCAAGGAGGCCTTAGCTTTCCTAGTTGCCTCCCAACATCCTCTAATAACATTCTTATATTCCTCCCAAGTGGCCATCCCCTCCTTCCAAGATCTATAGACTCTCTTCTTCCACGTGAGTTTGCCCATCAGTTCCCTATTTAACCATGTGGGTCTCCTGGCTCCCTTTCTTTATTTCCTACTTGCTGAGATGCTCTGATCTTGAGCTTGGAAAAAGTGGTCTTTGAATATAAACGAACTCTCTTGGGCCCCTTTACCTTCTAGTAACCTGTCCTATGGGATTTCCCCTAGCCATTGCTTGAAAAGGCCAAAGTTGGCCCTGCTGAAGTCAAGGGTTTTGATCCTGCTTGGTATTCTCTTCCTACCGCACAAGATCTTGAACTCCACCATTTCATGATTACTGCCAGCAAGGCTGCCCTCAGCCTTCATGTCTTTAACCAGGCCCTGCTTGTTAGTGAGTATAAGATCCAGCAGTGCTCCTCTCCTAGTTGGCTCATCCACCATTTGCATCAAGAAGTTATCATCAATGCACTGGAGGAACCTCCTGGACTGTGAATGGATGAACAGGCCTTCCAGCAGATATCTGGGCAGTTAAAATCCCCCATGAGTACCAGTGCCTGTGATTACGAGGCTGCTGTCTGCTGCCTATAGAAGGCCTCATCAACCTCCTCATTCTGATCAGGTGGCCTGTAACAGACACCCACAACAGTATCTCCCATGCTAACCTGCCCCTTAATTCTCACCCACAAACTTTCAACCTGCTCCTCATCCACCCCTGGACAGAACTCCATATATTCTAGTCGCTCTCTCACCTGAAGAACAACTCTACCTCCTAGCCTTGATGACTTGTCTTTCCTGAAAAGGACATAGCCATCCATGACCACATTCCAGTCGTGTGAGCTGTCCCACCATGTCACTGTAATTGCCACCAGATCATAACCCCTTGACTGCACACAGATTTCTAACTCCTCCTGTTTATACCCCATGCTGGGTGCATTGGTACACAGGCATTTCAGGGAGCGAGTTGAGCACACTGACTTCACCCTAGGGGTATGGGAGGCTTTCTGGTCTTCATTAATACTAGAATAATGCCTCACCGGTGCAAACCCAGCTACAACCCCATCCCCCTTCGAATTTAGTTTAAAGCCCTGCTGATTGTTGCCCTAGGACCCTTTTCCCTTTGCAGAGTAAGCCTTTCCCACATATTAGCATCAGGCCTGGTGTCTTATAAACCCATCCATTAACAAAGAACCCAAAACTTTGCCTGTAGCATCAGTCTTGGAGATAGTTATTTATGAATTGGATCCTTCTCTTGCTTCCCATTTCATCACCCGCAACTGGAAGGAAGGAAGAGAAAACTTGCACACCAGATTCTCTCAGTAATTGTCCCAAGATCCTGAAGTCTCTCTTCATTCCCCTCGGACTATGGAATGCGGCTTCCTCCCCTCCTGCCTGGAAGACCAATAGTGGGTAATAGTTTGACAGGCTCAGACTGCACAGTATTTGGGTGTAGAAACTTCTATACTAGTCCACATTGCAGTCTTGTCATTTCAGAGAAGTAAGCTGAAACAGCAGAAAACAACATTTACAATGGGGAAATATGAATAGTTCTGTAGAAGGACAAAGTGAACTCTTTGGGATGAATTTCCATGTGCAGCCTGATGTCTGAGTACAGGAAAAAAATGGAATTAGCCTGCTGGAATAATCCTGCTCCATTCTGGGGCTCAGCCTCTGCAGCCACACAGAGGGTTGTGGCAGCCCTGGAGTGACCTTGCTTTGTGCATGAGAGGCTTTAACTGTTTCTCTGCATCTCTCCATACTGAATATCTATTGTGCTGAATTATTTATTTTTGACCAATAATTTGCCACCATATCTGATGTTACACTCAGACATGAGGCCTGCCAAGATCCCCTGTGATCAAGTAGCTTCCTCCGAGGCTCACAGCTCTCTGTAACTCTGGGGTCATCTTTTAAACATTGAAGACAGATTAAAAAAGAAGGCTACTTGAATCCGTAGATAACACAGCAGTGGTTAGCAATAAGAGTTGTATTAGATCCCTGACTTGAGATGTATGTTCAATATGTCATTTAAATTAATTATCTGGAGGGAAACTTTTTAAAATCAATTTTAAAAAGGGCTTATATGTTTTCATATTATAATTCAAATGTAAATATTCTTTTTTTTTTTTGAGGTCAGAACCTTGATTTTTCTTGTCTGCTTTAGCTTCACTTTTTGTTTCCAAGAAGGGGTGGGACTCTACAGATAGGAAATCACTGACTGGCTACGGTGCTCCTCATACAATCAAAAGTGGACTCTGAAATTTGGCAGTTTATCTGCCTTTTCAAAGTGATCGTTCTCCCTTTACCTGCAGTTAAGTAGGAGTATCAGCCTGTAGATGTTTCTGTCTTCCCTACCTGTGCAAGTTTACCATGTAAGGGAGTGGAAGAGCTTCTTATACCCTCTTCTCCTTTCTGTGGGCATTAATCTGGACTTTAATTTTAACGTGGAGTGAGTGCTTCAATCACTTCAGCCCTCTGTTTAATATAGAAATATGGCAAACAGAAGAGAGAGTGTGTAGTATAATTTGTTTTCACAGTAGAAACAGGGAGAATATGTCCCTAAGTAGAAAACTGAAACGAAACTGAGTATAAAGAACATTTAAAGGCATTAAAAATTGAACAGCCTTCTTCCCACCTAATACTCTTCGTACGCAGTACACGCAAATAGAAGAACACTGGACAGATTTGTTTTATTGCAAGTGTAGGAAAAAGCATTAAGAGGCAAAAGCAAGCAAATCAAAGCCAGGGACAGATACCTCCCTGGAAAGGGAGAAAAACAAAGCCTGGCTAAATACATGTTCAGCAGTCAATGGTTCTATTTATTTTTTGAGAGGAGTATGGTCAGGGTGGAAGGATATTTATTATTTACAGGTTTTCTGCTGGTCCCCTTGTCCTTGATAGCATCTATTGTTCCAGACAGAAGGAAATAACTAATTAACTAACTAAATAAATAAACCCCCCAACTGATTAGGAAGGGTTGGAGTAAGCAGCCAGGGAGGGCTCCTCAATAACTTTTTAAAGGTTTAGCAATTGTATTCCTGTGTCTGCTGTACTCTGCTACTTATTTTTATGCTCATTTTTGTACTTTCCTTTTTGCACATGGCAAGTTATATTTCTCTATAGTTACCACAAGAAAAATCTTTCTTTGGCAGAGCATGTAGTGATTAATCTCATTTCCTTTATTGGTGTAGTGGGGGGCTTTTGCGTATCCTCTTTTTATATACAGCCTTTACTTTTCTGTATTACTATGTAGTTTGCTTATAGTGACAAAGATAACAATTAGCTACATATTATCAAGCTGGTACTCTAAGGCTGCCAGTGATCTTTTTGTGGCCTATGTACCTCTCCTTTATGGATTTGCATAACTACCATAGAAGTGAAAGAAATGACACCTACTATGATAGAAAATTGTCTTTAGAGTTTGCAAGTTAGAAACAAATTCTTGCTTCTCTCTCCTAAAGTTTGATACTTCAATAGCTTGAACACTGCGTAAGTCTTGTTAGAACTGGAACCATCAATAAAAATTGTAACAAAGAAAATGAAGTCCTATGGGGAGGTATACACAAGGTGAAGCAAACTGTCAGGCTGCCTGGGTTTAGGGCAAATTTGGCTATGGATTCTCTGGTATTACTCTAAGCCATAGTGTTCAATTTAAAAAGGGAAAGAAATATTCAAGATTGCTGAAGTAGGCTTTGAAAAGCATAAGTGTTGATTATATGTAGAGCCATTGCTCTGTGTATAAGAAACCACAGAAATCAGTATGTGGGCATGATCTTTGTGGCTTCAAGTATCTTGTGTTTGCTGTGAGTACCTGCTAGAAATCCCTTGCACAAACCCTGAGGGTTTAGGCACTTTCCCCACAGCACCACAACATGCCAGGAATCTTCCTTCGTTAAGGCCTGTCAGTATAAGATGCTTTTCCTCCACACTTCTCACTACCAGGTCCAAAAAAGCTTTGTGCGTATGCGAGAAAACTGAACTGTGGTGCAGGGTATTGCAAGAGCATCTGAACACCCCAGTGACCACAAAGGAATGGGATCTTAGATGACTCTTACAGGTCAAGGCAGACAGCTGAAAAAAGAAGTCTACTTGAAGCTGTAGATAACACAGCAGTGGTTAGCAAGAAGATTCAACTACAAGACCGTTTAGTGAGACTGTACTTATCCACGAGAATTTTTTCCAGCTGCCTTTGTGTCTTAGTTGTCTTTGCAATATCTAATGAGCCCTGGTAAGTCCTTACAGGTACATCTTCATTGTACCTATTGCTAAAGATGACTGCTAGAGCCATGTGCAGCAGCAGCAGTTCTCTGTGGAGTTCTTTCTGTGTTTTCACTTTCAGATTCCCTATAATAATTTTGTGTGTTTGGATGATGGGACATCACCCAGAAATGTGGTTATTACATTCTTTCCACTCACCCTCCTCCTGAAGTTCTTTTAAACAACATTTCTATAGTATTTCTGGACTCTGAGGCAGTAACAGGAGAAAACAGCCAGAACAGGTGAAAATTTGTATTGTGACAGATATGAAATTCAGAGTCCTCTCAGTGGTGAATCCGGTGCTACTTTTTCTGGCACTGTGTAAGAGTGGAGCATGATATCACAGGTGCTGAATTTAAGTACATAGTACTTGAACAATGCTATCCCTCTCTGTCTCTGTACACACACACGCATTATAGCAAGAATTGCCTGGGAGATTCTGCCACTATGCTTTTTTCCCATACGAGTCAGTAGCAAGCACAAACAACTTCAAAGGTTAATATTCCTTTAAGGAAGAAAAAAATTTCTAAGATTTGGCCTCATTTACATTTTATTTAAATATAAAGAGCAAGATCCTACCTATGAGACTCAGTGCCAACTGAGGATTGGGTCCAAAGACTACAGTCACGTAATTTGCAATACTCGAGGCTACATCTTAATAAGACAATCTGGAAACTGAAGCTGTTTCAGAATAGGGTTATCCACTTTTCTGGTGCAGTTTTGTGATAATTGTAATCAGTCAGTGTGTGTGCTGCACTAGCAGCTTGTGAGTTGCTAGTTGGAGGTTGTCTTTAACCTATAAAACTCTAGGGCTAGTTTGTCTGCTACTGGTGTAATGTATCTAGAATTAACCTGAGGGTCTCATTCCAAGTGATTTGGGACTTGGATGTCTCAGAGAGTTGTACAAAGCTGTCTTAATTTTGCCAGAATATGAGAAAGAGGTAAAATGAAAGATTTAGGATGTGCAGATGTTATTATAGCTTTCACCATGAGGTCAGGTAAATGTCAGTTTTGTTTTATGTGGGTTTTACTTCTGATAGTGTGTCAGATAATCCTCATAAAAGTACTACAAATGTAGATAATACCTTCATAGGAATTGAGACAAACAGAAATTATTTCCAAGTAAATCTATTCCTTTGAAAGTAAGACAATTAAAAGTTAGTGCAGGTACACTTTCTAGCCCTTTAACTCAAGATCTCTGAGTCACCTGAAGACAGATTTTCACAGAAACTTCAATCACTTCTTGTAAGTCTCCCAATATTATTTGCAGGAAACTGTAAAACGAAACTGTTCACTCCACAGATTAACTGGAGGACTAAAAGAGTATTTCTATTTGAAGAAATAGAGTCGATCTGATTCTAATATCACTTATAGACAAATTAGGAGTAATTTCTCTGAAGCCAAGGAAGTAACACTATTTTGGAAAAGGTATAAGGGATGTTAGAGTAGTGACTGGTATAATGCTGTAAACACTGTGCAGGTTTGTTTACATACATAAAGTATTTCTGTGCAGGGTCCGACAGCTGACTTTGTTGACCTGCCCTGTGTAAGTACTCTGTTGAAATAAGGGATAAAAAGACACCCAACTCCGTATTCATCATTGCACTCAGTATAGATGACAAAGGTGACAAAGTATGTGCATATACAGATGTTAGCAAACAATGAGCTGATGCAGATTTCCATTTTATTTCCTATTTTTTTTATAAGTTTAATTACTTTAATCCTTAAACTTCAGGGCCAAATTGTCCCTTGAGATTTGGGAAATGAGTTGGGAAATTAATCTTTCTTTTTAGAAGGCTCAGAGTTTCTCAATGAGGCATAATAAAATAACAAAAAGGAAATGTAGTCAACTGATGTATACAGTTATTTGCTCTTTTGAAGTAAAATTAAAGCAGACAATACCTGAGCAGTGTCAGAAGAGTGGAGCTATTACTAATGGTGATATACATTCTACTGGGAGGGGTTTCAAATTATGTTGTGCAGAGCTCCTGTAGCTGTCTCTGCTGCCCTAATGGTGAATCTGTACTCACTGTTTTAAAGGGGTCTAAATTAGGTTGCATTGAAGGCAGTGATTTCAACACCTTCTCCTCTCCTTTGTAGTGAGTTCTAGTAAATATGAAGAAGCATGACACTATGGTACATAAAATGGTATCAAGAAAGGTCCTGTTTTCTCTTTTGTTCAGATATTACCCCTGAGGCAGTGTTTGCATTAGATCCCGTGCGTCTGTGTAACAATGTTCTTCCAAGCAGGTTTTGAAGTCGATGCTTATTTCAGTAAGGGATCCACTGCGTGAGAACTGTAATAGCATCCATTCATGCTGCAGTGGATGATGTTCTGCATTAAAGAGTGTTTCGGTTTAAGGTATGTATATCTACATGTTTGCTCAGTGAACCAAGGCTGAATTGTATTTCTCTTTTTTGTATAGAGTGAGTGGAGGTAGAGTTGCACAAAGCCTTATTTTATGTCCTTACAATGCAATTCACAATATCTAAGCTCAGTAAAGCTCTGCAAATCTCAGCATTACACAAGTGACAAATTTGTGTGTAGCTGAGGCTTTGAGAAGGTAAAATTCTGACCTTAATGTAACAGGCTAGACCATGCAATGCCTTTTAGAAGACTGCTGTCACTGCCAGCTGAGGCACTTTCAGTTCCTTTGTGCTGTATGTGTGGTATGTAATGATCACTGGATTAACATAAGTACTGACCTTTTTGGCCTGTCTTCTGGATCTATTGCTAAGCATTTGTAACAGGCCACCTTCTGTGATGACCCACAGAGGATATGAGTTGTTATTGACTTCAGCTAAATAGTCCCAGTTATTCCTCTTGGTCGACAAGAGGCTTGTGCTTTTCTTTCTGGAGTCCCAAGATTAAACTTTTGTGTGATTTCCCAAGAGGATGTCTGTTTCACCAGCTTGCCTGCCTATCTTTCACCTTCTGTTGGTTGTGCTTGAAGACCCTATCTGTTCCCCTGAGGTGATGATCCATTTTTGTTCAGTCTTTGTTTAGGGGCAAAGTAGCAGGAAAACAATCTTTTAATTCACCCTTTTGGGCTAAAATACTGAAAAATAAAAACCCACAAAACTTTCATTTTTCTTTGTGTGTTGAATATTTTGTGCTAGAGTGACTCTCAGGGAGAGGTGACTCATCTAAAGTAGTCTACAGCTTCCTCAAGAGGGGCTAGTGGAGGTGAAGGTGCTGATCTCTCTGGGAACAGTGACAGGACACAAGGAAGCTGTGTCAGTGGAAGTTCAGACTGGACATTAGGAAAAGATTCTTCACTGAGAGGGTGGTCAGTCACTGGAACAGTCTCCCCAGGGAAGAGGGCATGGCACCAAGCCTGTCAGAGTTCAGGGAGCGTCTGGATGACGCTCTTAGTCATATGGGTTAGTTTTAGGCAGTCCTATGAGAAGCAGGGTGTTGGACTTGATGATCCTTATGGGTCCCTTCCAACTCAAGATATTCTGGGATTTTAAGATTCTAGGTGGTAAAAAAACTCTGAGATTGCATAGTAACGCCTTTCCTTCCTCATTTTATTTTGACTTCTCTATAGAGCAAAAGGAAAAAAAAAAAGAATGCAAGAAGACACAGTCATCCTAGTTTTAATTGTAATATATATGCAATTGTGGCATGCACCTAAGATATCTAATATATATGTATCTAATTGTATATATTGTATATATCTAATATCTGATACTTATATAATTAATATATATTTACTAATTTATGTTAATATATTAATCTACTAGTATATCTATAGTATATGCACTTATGTAATCCTAGTGTTAATTGCCATTCCAGCTATTGCAGCAGAAACATAACAAACAAATTAGGAGTACTGAACATGAACAGTAAAACACAGTGACAAAAACGGTGTTGTGTAGACTGTAATATCAGCAGAATAACTGGTGTATGGCTGGATGCCAGGTCCCCACCAAAGCCACCCTATCACTCCCTTCCTCAGCTGGACAGGGGAGGGAAAACATAACAAAAGGCTCATGGGTTGAGATAAGGATGGGGAGATTGCTCACCTATTACTGTCACAGGCAAAACAGACTTGACTTGGTGAAAGTAATTTATTACGAATCAAGTCAGAAAAGGATAATGAGAAATAAAACCAAATCCTAAAAAAACATCTTCCCCCTACCTCTGCTTTCTTCCTGGGCTCAACTTTATTCCAGATTTCTCTCCCTCCTCCCCCCCAGGTGGTGCAAGGGGATGGCAGAATGGGAGTTGAGTCAGTTCATCACGTGTTTTTTCTGCCATTCCTTCCTCCTCAGGGGGAGGACTCCTTACACTCTTCCTCTGCTCCAGCATGGGATCCCTCCCATGGGAGATAGCCCTCCACAACTTCTTCAATGTGAGGCCTTCACACAGGCTACTGTTCTTCACGAACTGTTCCAATGTGGGTCCTTTCCACAGGGTACAGTCCTTCAGGAACAGACTGCTTCAGTGTGAGTCCCTCGTGAGGTCACAAGTCCTGACAGCCAACCTGCTGCAGTGTGGGCTCCTCTCTCCACGGTCCACAGGTCCTGCCAGGAGCCTACTCCAGCACAGACTTTCCATGGGGTCACAGACTCCCTCAGGCATCCGCCTGCTCTGGCGTGGGGTCTTCCACAGGGTGTAGACAAATATCTGATCCACAATTAACCTCCATGGGCTGCACAGGTACAACCTGCCTCACCATGGTCTTCACCACAGGTTGCAGGGGAATTGCTGCTCTGGTGCCTGGAGCACCTCCTCTTATTCCTTCTTCAGTGACCTTGGTGTCTGCAAAGTTTTTTCTCTCACACATTCTCACTCATCTCTCTGGCTGAAATTGCTCCCATGCAGTAACTTTTTTCCCTTTCTTAAGCACGTTATCACAGAGGCCCTACCACCATCACTGATGGGCTTGGGCTTGGGCTTGTCCAGCAGCAGACCTGTCTTGGAGCTGGCTGGCACTGGATCTATCAGATATGGGGGAAGATTCTAGCAACTTCTCACAGAAGCTACGCCTGTAACACCCCCACCCCCCCCCCCCCCCCCCCAAAACCTTGTCAGGCAAATCCATTACAACTGGATATGTGCAAACTCACTCTGCTGACCGTTTTGACCAGGACAATACAGATACTTTGGTCCCATTTGCATTGTTATCACTCCTTTGCATAATAACAGAATATGCAGAAATCTGTATTAAGTGGTCAGGAAAGATTTATTTAAAAAACGAGCTCCGCTTCTGCAGTGATAGGCCAGACATTTGCTTTTAAGGTGCAGAGTAAAAATCTACTCTTTTGATAGTCGATTTCTGGTTTAGCATTGTTTGACACCACAAAGGCATTTTCTTGATCTGGATGCGTGTGCTTTCAACAGCAAAATACAGTGATGACCAAAGTTGTAAACAACTGCTGTAAAATGTAAAAAGGTCATTCTCTACCGAAACTGTCTGGGTTATCACTTAATTCACTCCTAGCCCTGCTTCCTGAGGTTGAAAATTGTGCTGTTATTATGATACATTAATCTTCATTTCAGTGCATTCGAATTCAGCCTGCCTAATCAATGTTTTTGTGTGATAGAAGAACTTCAGATATCCTCTCTACACTTGTCTCTTACCCATTAAGTATGTATTAATGGAGACTTTCAAAAGTTATTGGCATATGGCATCAGATTAGATGTCAGAATCAGCCAAATTAGAAAATAATCAATGTAAAATAATTGATGGTCATTCTTAGACAAAGTCACAATGCACAGCAAAAGAGTAATTTTTTAAATTTAGAAGAGCAAAGAGGCCATGGAGGCATACTGAGAGGAGCTCAAAAGGGAGATTTCAGAATCTAGCAGCATTAAGTAGTAATGTAAAAGCTTGCTTAAGACATGACAACTGAGGGATAAATTAGTCAAATTGCATAGAGCATGAAAAAACCCTGCAAATCAGAAGCATCTGAGAGGCATTTTGGCAACTCATTATGTCTGAATTTCTACATGAAAAATGGACCAAATCCTCAGTGACTTCAACTCACGATTTCCAATCAGAAACTTTCAGAGATTTCTGAGCAACAAATCTTTTCATGTGGTCAACTTGATAGTCACAATAGATGAAAGGCAATGTTTAACATACAGGTATGCCATGCTAGAATCACATTTCTTCCTGACTTGCTAATGTTTCTTTGCATGTTGTTCAAAAGTTGTGCATGGTATGCTTACTATTTAAACATGATAGCCTGGGTATTTGAACGCTACAAGATGCGAGCTTTTTACTGTCAGTGTTCTTCATACACTCTTTCCTTCCTTCTTTCCCCCCACTTGCTCTTTCATTTTGAATCTGGACACCAGTATTGCATGACAAAATTATTCTGTTTTGAAGACTGCAACTTGGAGGTTATTACTGCCATTTAAAACCCACCACTTTCTACATATAACTTTGCTTTCACATTCTTCAGTCATTTTATGCTCTGTTACAATCTTCTGCTTCCACACCCTTATTTTCACAAAGGAAAAGAGAAAATTAGAAAGATAAGTAGTAGCCTGGAACATAAAAATGTGTGAGTCATGAAAAACAAAAACAAGCTCTTCACTAACCATAGGTAAAAAGAACATTTTAAGCTTAACACAGAATGATAATGGCTTTTCAAAACAAGGGTTTTATATCTAAATCAAAGAATATGGAATAAAACCATACTGATTGATAGAAGACAGTAAGCAGTAAATAACATGAAAAGAGACATTTTGGTAAGTCACTTTCTCCTTCATTCATTGAAGAGGATAGATAATGTGTTTGTTTGTGATATCAGAAAAAGACAGGAAGTACAGACAGGGAGAAAGAGGGATGAAAGACTAATAACTCAGTGAAGTCTCATGCCTTGAGGTATACATTATGTCACTTACTTATATTCAGTGTAACTATGTGGGGTTTAGTTTTGGTTATTTCAAACCTCATTTGATTAATAGCACAAAAATTACCAATAACCTATTACTGTATTTTACTCATACTTTAGGGAGAACAAGACAAAATACCAAGGATCAGCCAAACATCTGCATTCCTGAGCAATGCCCCTTCCTAGGTGTTCTTTTCCACTCTCAGATGCAGGAAAAAATGTGGAAAAGTGTGGCCCATTTCAAGTTGACTTTTCTCAAAGTACCTGGAAGCTTATTGAAACTTTCGTACAAGTTATCATAGCCTTGGGATTTCCCTAAGCTGAGGGGATCGAGGCTGCCCTAAATCAATAGAAACATCTTAAGCTCTATTTCTCTCCCACTGGTAAACCTCTTGCATTTGAGGACCAGTGGAGAAACATCCTTGTCCTTTTTGAATGAGAGTCAGCTCGTGCCATATCAGCATGAAGTATAGGCAGAGCAACCTTACATTTGTCTGCAGTGGGCCAAGCTGATGATGGGGTGGGAGAAAAGATGAAAGAACAGAGGTCAGAGTTGTAACAGGGATGAAACGAACAGCTTATATTACCAGCACAACACCTCTTTCAGTCAGAAGTTTTGAATTCATGTCACTAGATACAGAACTAGCAGTGCTTCATCTTAGGTACTGTAGCCTTGTAAATGACCTAAGCCTTATTTTAAAAACTTTCTTAGTTTTTAAACAAAATTATTCTCCTTTAGTAATGTAACACTTTGGCTAGTAATTATGTATGGAACATAACACATTGGTACTGTTGTAGGTGTTGCTGATTTTAACCTCTTATTATACGTTATTTAGTCGAGAACATTTACATTTACAAAAGCTACGTTGATTCTCATGACGTGGGTTTACATGACAAGTGTGTTGAGATAGTTATTTAAGGCATTTTTCCCTAGGTAGGAAACTTCATGGATAACAAAACACTTATGTTGTCTGTAATGTAGTCCTGCCAGATTCACAAATCAAATGCATGTAGCTTGCCATAATTTCTTTCATGAATTTATATTTTCTTTAAAATGGGCTAGGGGAAAAATGAGAATGAGATAGGATAGCTTAACAGTTGAGAGAGGGAGGGACAAAGAGAAAGTAATTTCAATATTATGCCATGCCTGCTGAGCTGGATTTATGAAAATACTCACAAGTGCAGGTTTTCTTCCCCTGTAGCTAATCCACTTCTGGGAGTGTCCTGTGCAGTATCCATCCAAGTAATATGCATTTTTATTTGGTTCACTAACTTCTCTTCCAGTGGACAATGCTATATAGTTAACAGCAAGGGAGTTTGTGAAGAAAAAAGACAGATAAGCATTAAAAGATTCCATATAGGAAACAACAGGGTTAGATATATTTTTCACAAAGCATACTTGGCAAAAGTCCAAACATATCCAAAGCCTAGCTAAGGAGAGCGTCAAATTGTGTTCTTTTATATCTTGTTTATCAGATGTTGTCTACCATTCAGTAGCATACAGTTCCTATAGCAACTGTAGCAAAACATGGTACATATACTAAAATAATAAAAAAATTAAAAGCACAAGTGCCAGTATACTTGGAAAAAAAAGAAAAAAAAAAGAAAAAATATATGCACAAAGCACCTTTCATAAGTATAGACACACAGCTAGCATCCTGCACAGCATGTTTCTGAAACCTTTCCATGCATGCACAGTTCAGTTGATTAAATTTTGACAAAATACAAAAGACAGCAGAAGTCTTTAATGATTCAATATGCTCACTTTCATGGAAATTTGTACTGAGTTCAGCTGAGATTAAAATCTCTCCCAAAAAGCTGTTCCTCTCCATGTACTTATTCAGAAAACCCTATGATAAACGGGCCATGTAAGGAGCTGTCATGAAATAGCAGAACGTTTGAGGCAGCACCCAAAGAGGATTCTTTATTGGATTTGTAGCTGTGCGCCAGCAACCCAACTACAGCCCAAGTAACAGTGTCTGCAAAGGAGCACAAAACACTTCAGCATGTGATATAATTAAGACAGTTTGTCTCTTCAAACAAGAATACATCCAGTACCTGCCAGTGAAATAGTAACGTAACATGCATTGAAATAGTCACTGAGACAGTGTCCAAAGGTTCTTGCAGAGTGGAAAAACCACGATTTATAATGTATAAGAGATACTTTTATCCTGGAGCTGTTATTTGAATATTAGTCCACATAAACTAAGTCAAAGGTAATTGACCAAAACTTGCAATGAAAAATTTTACCTGAGGTCAAAACCTTCTGGAAAGGAATTATGATAAAAATAAGATTTTAGTGTGATTTTTAAGTGACATAGGTGAGCTTTAGAAGCAACAGTATGTTTAAATAATTTTCTACATTTACATAGAACAAAAAAAATAAATGTTTTGATCTGCATTTGCAGCAGCAACAATCCTTCTGCAGTTTTGTTTCTTTTTTCTTCTTTTTTCTTTAGGCGTACAGAATTAAAACATATCTCCCAGGTGAGGCTGAAGAAAATAAATACTATTTTAAGAGCTCTATATTCATGGTACAAATGTGCTATACTTTCATTTATTTAAGATCTGTCATTGCCGCTACCCTTTCAATAGATAAGAAATAAGTAGATGATAATAAAATCTAGTATATTTAGGAGAAATTCTGCTTTTTGCGGTATTTAGACAAACCAAACCTTCACTAACGCAATTAAATATCACTTCACATATGCGGACAATTTTAAAAGGACTTCAGTACAAGTCTGACCAAAACATCATTTGCACAAAGGCTGGCTAAGGTAATTAAGTCAGCTGAGTATTGTGCATCGGGATGGCAGATTAATTCGCTGTTAGAAAGTCAAAAAAGAATTCCTAGCCATTAGCCTCATGCTCAGCAGTGCACAAAAGATTGTTTGAAGGCTAAGGTTGGGAGCATGAAGAGAGCTGTATGCCATAGCTGTGTTGTCCCAGGAACAGACACTGTAATCCTATCTGACTTTTAAATTCAGTATAAATGCATGCCAGGATGGGGAGCTGCCCCTTTCTGGGTACATACCTGCAAAAGACCCATGTTGTTGTCCCAGTTGTCTCAAAGAAGAGGGAGGAATGGTTATCTGATTTACCTGTGGTATGGTATGTTTCCTACCCCTGGAGCAGGATAGCAAATTATATTGTCTCCGACAAACCGAAGCAGACTCCTTGTGGCTTTGTAGTGAAGGCTAAGATTTCAAAAATTGGCACATATTATAAAAGAGCATTCACTTCAAGTGAATACCCCCAGTACACAGATGAACCCAAAACTAGCATTGGATGCAGAGATGGGCACTTTTGTGCAAATATTGATAGTGTCATGTTTGAATACTCAATGTTCTTGTCCAAACATTTGTTGCGAGAATGCAAAAACCAGTGTATACGCAGTCCTAGAACAGAATTTTAAGACATTGACAATTTGGCCCTTAGTGTATTTGTGTTTAGAGCCTATTGTTTGTTTCTCAGAGTAGACTTTTTATTAGTATTTTTTTTTTTACAACAGAAATAATTGTTCTTCATGAAAATTTTAATGCTAACATTTGATACCAAAAGAGCATATGATGCTGAGCTATTTTTCCTCATTTAAATATTTTATTAGGAAAAGTTTTCCACTCTCTTCCATTTTTTAAAAGAAAATTTTAGCAACTTAAGAGACAGGAGTCCATAATCTGCCTATGTACAGGTGTAAGACTTTATACCTGTTATATGTGTACATGGTATATAAAAACCTATTTAGAAGAGACAAGACGTGAAATTTGCCAAAATATACTGTTCAGTTTGTGGTTTTAAAAATGCAAAAATCAGGAACAAGGAACAAACAGCATTATACACTGCCTCTCCCTGCTTTGAATCTTCCCCAGGTGTGCTGGTATTGTTAAATATCAGTTCTGTGCCTGCTTTTCTTACACCTTCAGCCAAAGAGTGGAGAATAGGTGAGGCTTGTGTTTTGTTCTCCTCAATGCTCTAAGTGCTAAAGTTTTGTGCTGATCTAATAGCTTGGAAGTCAATAATAGTCTTTGACAACCAGTCCAGGAACTATTTCCTGTTGTGACAATCTTTTGGAAAGCATTCACCATCTGATGGTGCTACGACGATAGAAGTGTAAATAATACAGGATCAGCAGACATGGATAATCCAGGCTTTGATGACCAGCTGAAATACTAAAACCAAACCCCAATACTTTCTCTTAGAAAGCTCCCAATGAAATGAAACTACCTGTTATTAATTTGGTATTTATTGACTTTTCTTGGTATTCACAGTTTGTCCTTGTGAATACCTTTTTGTAGCAACATACTGTCAAACATTACTATGCAGGAATGAAAGATCAAGCAGTTTGTAACACTTCTAAGGATGTCTAGATTTGCTTGAATAAATGCTTCAATAATTTTGAAATATGTATTTGTAATGAGAAAAAAAAATGCTAGCCTTGAGCTAAAAGGCGAGTTTGGTACCATTTACTGACAGTTACAATGACTGTTAAAGTAAGAGTTGCATCAAAACAAAACAGCGGTTTAATAAAAAATTTGCTAGTTTCTAGGCTGACCTTCACCTGCTCGGTCTGACTATATTACTAGTACAAATTGCAAGGAGAAACAACAGGGTCTTTTTTTCACCTACATACTGTCTACGATTGATTTTGTGCTTGTTTTGCCAGTGCTTGAGAGAGGAAATTATCTGAGAGGAACAGGGTGGTTTTTAAGAGGTCAGTCTCTTTAGGGTGTGCAGATGATGTTGGGGGACTACTGTTATCACTCTAACACATCCGAAACGTAACTTAGAGTGTGCCTTCACTCTGGAAATGAGTCAGGCAAGGGATCAGGGGAGTGGAAAAGTGTCTAAGAAACATCTCTTCACTACTTTGGGATTTGTATTGAACAGAGTTTGGGTGAGCCTGATCCTCTGTCTGCTGTGAGAAAATCTCTTCTTAAATCATCTGTAATGCGTTTATTTAATACCATCTGCAGAACTCAATAATATGACCCCTTTGGACACTCAAGTTCCCTTCAGATTGAAAGCTCTGCTAGTTTCACCCTGTTACACCCACTAAGCGAGCAAATGTCTGATGGTGCCAGCATCCTTGAGAAGGAGGGCAGGGAACAGTGACATTTGATAAGGGTTAGGAGAAGGCAATCAGTGTTCTAGCTGTGTGCTGGTAGAAGGTAGAAAAATTCAGGCGTACGGTCAATTTTACTAGCACTGCCATTGTTGCAAGAGAGGCATATCGTCCTGTTAATATGTTTTTAGAAGGATTTTATTTTTGTATACAGTTACAGCAATTTAGGGTAGGGTAGTGAGCAGGCCTGATGGTGTTAGTATCAGAATATTTTGTGAGCTGATGATATTCTAGACACACCATGACTTTCCCTGTGGATCTGACAGACTGTTTGCCTGTCTTAGAGGGAGAAGTTTCTCTTGTTTGACTAAAAGTGTTGCTAAGTTACTTTTGTACTCAGTTATCTGGACATTTTTTTCCCCTTTTCAAGAAACCTGTTGATCCCCAAGGCCTCTGAGGTACTTCTTATCTGTACCAATAACAGAAACTATTTCTAAAGACTTGATCCCTCCCATTGACTGTGAGAAAATCCTTGCTCTCTGTCTTTGTTATATATGTTTTCTTCAATATATAAATACTTCTGAAACAGTTACACCTCAGAGAGCTTACATATTCTAATAACTGTTTCTAAAATGTACAGGTTTCACAACAGGAAGATTGCATGATTTAAAAAATTACTGTGTGCATCAGAAAAATTAAAAACATTGTACTTAGAAGCAAGAATTCTAAGAATTTCAAAGAATTTTTAGATTTTTTTTTATAACTGCACAGGTTGTAAACTTTGAATTCTCTCTCCTTAGCTAGTGCAAGTGGTTGATGAATTATTGAATGCCCTCAGTGTGCTCAGTGCTGCACAAAATTGGAGAAAATGTTTCACTGCTGCAGGAAAATCGATAAAGTCTTCAAGTGTGATGGGTCTTGCTTGGTGTGAATTTTGGTATGCCTGTACTGAGAAGGGTTAGATGAGTGTAATGAGGCAACACAGGGAAGGCTTTTGCTCCTTGCCACATGCTGTATTGCAGCTTCACTTTTTCTGGAACCCTCAGAAATCATAGCCACCTAAAATTTGTCTTAAATTATACTGTATGAAACTGAACTGTCTCAAAGGTGATTAAGTTTGCACAGCCTTTTTGATGATCAGTCACAGCTGTAGATATGGGCCCTTGAAGACTGACAGGCAATTAGATGGCTGTAGTCTGGTCACCAGGAGTTCATGTTACAATTACTACAATTGCTATTAATTTATTCTAATGACATAGTGACTATTTGTACTCAAAGAATGATAGAGCATAATTGCTGCACAACAGAAGAATTCATCAGGCACATTTAAGGCAGTTGTTGTATGCAAAATCTTACACATTTAATAAGATCCTCTTGGATTTTTCCAGTACTTCACTGGTACTGCAGTTTTCGCTTTGCTGCTAACAGAGGAAAGCAGAGCTTTTTATGGGATTGGTAGACCATAAAGGACTTGAGCTTCCTTTGTCTCCATGCCTTTTTTGTTACACTGTTTAGCTGTGGCAAAACAGTGGTCCGTGGTCAAATCAGACAAGGTGAACTGTCACAAACAGGTCGCTCAGCACTGGTGACTGAGACATGTATTAGCTCACCATTCAGAAACCTTTTTTTTAATGCCCGCGCATTTCTCAGTGCCTCCCCATCTGGGGATTTGCTTTCTGTAGCATTGTCTTCCAGCAGCCTTCCCACTTCAGGCTTCTCCAGCTCTAGTCAAACAACGAAATATTTTTGCTTTTTCTGGTAGAGGAAGTGTCCTCATTAATCTTCTTTGTCACTTCATTGTAGTGAAACTAGAGATGTAGTCCAAAACTGGCTTAAGACCTGAACTTCAAATGCATTGGTGAGCTTTATTTAAGGCTTAGGCATTGAACTAGGTGTGATTAACCTGAGGACAAATGCTTACTCTCACTTAATCTGAGTGACAGACCAGCAATATAGTTTAGTTAAACAAATTAGGCACTTAGACAAAATGGACTGTTTGCAAAGTGAATCTGATACTTTGATTGCATACAGTTGCACATATACAGTTTCTCTGAAAATATAATATTGATCCTTATAAAATTTTAAGACCTCCCCTCACGTGTCTCTTTTGTTTGACTAAATCTCCGAAGTAACATCAGACTGACAGCCTTTGAGGATTTAGAAAAAAACAACTCAGAACTAGTCTTGGCAAGTTGTTCTTGATCAAGCGTTGATTTTCTCCAAGTTAAGAGAAGTCACAGACACCTGGTTCCTTATTGCTTCTTCTGAGCTACCGGTACTTCCATTACTCATCTCTTTTATCTTATCCCCTCTCATTCTGAGAGTTAGGAAAAGATTAATGGATAACGAGGGGGGACATGTAATGGCATGTACAGGTAGGCAGCAGATACAACTTTGCTTTTCAAACCTGTGGCAAAACACTTTCTGCATACAAGATCTATGCGGGAATTCAGGAGAGTGAAGCAACTATCTGAGCAAGGAAAATGGGTGGCAAAGGCTTTGAGAAAAGAACAGAGACCTGGGAGGGACTAAGAGCATGGACAAAAAGGGAAAGGAAATGAGTGTATAAAGTACAAGCAAGAATCTGAAACGCAGGAGAAAAAAAAGACATGAAAGAATAGCAACCAAATGGGGAGAAAACAAGAACAAAAAGGTACTGAAGAAAGAAGTCTTTATATTGTGCTGAAGATTTCATTAGGCATTCAGGTATTTTGTTTACACTTTAAGAGAAAAAGAAACAGAGAAGTACACTGCTGTGAAGCTAAATAGTGTTCATTCATATCTTACTTCACCAGTATTTTGCAGTATTTCTGTGGGTTCCCTGGATCTCCACTTCTGGGAGTGAAAGGATGGTTGGCTAAAAGTAAATATGATTTGTATATTTGTGACTGAAATATACGTTCTCAAATGCACATTTCCTAAGGGAAGGCTAGGGGTCCTTACCCTTTAAAATGCACTTGTAACAGCAGACAGCAGAGTAGTTTTAAGTGTTCAGAAGCTGAGAAAAGCAATGTTAGCCATTTTTATGTTTCTCTTTATTGACTTTGAGGGTTGTTGTCTTTTTCTTTTCTCTTTGTCTAATAGACACAGTGTTCATGGTACTGGAAAACACTCAAAATAAACAGCTTTTGTGGTTATTAAATGCCTTGGCATCCTTTCACTTTTTTTAATCACCCTCAAAAGCTTTTTAAAGCTTGAATACTCCTCCATGGTGAACATAGTCCCTTAATTGTTTTTTCTTGAAGTGCTGTATTGAATTTGAAAGACTGATATGCCTGCTTTTAACATTGCTGTTGCTATTTTGAAATGTGTTTTTGAAAAACCCCTGATCAAGGAATATGGAATATTTTATAGCTTGTGAAAATGAGGATTTGGGGAAATGTAACATCCCAATAAAGTTAGGTAAGGCAGATTGGCAGAAAATCTTTATCTTTAAGAAAACTCTATAGACTATCTGCCATGAACCCCTGAGAAAATTATGAGGGGGTGACAGGCAAGACAGTCACTTGTTCGTGGCAAAGCTGGGGTTTTTGTTCTCTCGGGCCAGCTTTCTCTGCATGGCTTGAGATGGGACTTCTACACAGCCAATCATTCCAAGGAGGGCTGTGGCAATGTTTTGACAACATGCCCAGGAATATCTGCAATTGCCTTAACTGTTAAAAATGGACTGCATTTGGAAACTGAGTACCTAGGGGAGTAAGTTAATTTTTATAAAACATGTGTTTGAAACTGTAAGGAGAAAAAAGAAGTTTTAAAGCCAAGTTTGAGTGTTACTTGGGAAATGAAGGGGTATAAAAGTCACTTCTAACACCAGGGTACACAAGATAGCCTTAAACTCAGTCTTCTAATAATTGCAATCTGCTACACCCCCTGTGTAACAGATATAATTGTGTTAACAGTTTTTCCTCTCAGGCACCATATATTTCCATTATGAAGCCAGTCTCATTTAATTAGCATCATGTAGTAAATTAGCAGTTATAAGGACTGCTGGGTACAAGGAAATCTCAATTTTCTCACCATCTACTTAATCCTCAGTCAATGTTGACATTACTGATCACTCAATTTACATATACAAAAAAAAAATGCTGATATCCTGCTCAGACTTTGTGATTTATTCAGTTTGTGTGTTTGGAAAAGAATGGTCTACTGTGAATATCTAGCAGATAGAATTACTAGATTCCTATTGTGGTATCTTTCTGAGGGGATGCAAAGTGATCATGTGTACTGAAGTTGGGATTTTTTTGTATGTATTAGGGAGGGTAGTTTGTCTTTTTTTGAAACATCAATAGCTAATTTCCGAAGCACCAAAAATGAAGTTTACTGGGTAAAACATGAGTTCTGAATAAGATGGGAAAACCTGAGTATGTTTAAAAAGCAATTTTCAGATATTCTGAGCACTTAAGTAAGGAGTGTGATTGAAAATGATTGCACTGAAGTAGTCCAGTTTTTTAGCAATTGCAGTACTCAGTTGATTAGTAATTAAGAAATGAATGAAAGAATAAACAAATAAGGGATGTACTCAATTCACAGCGAAATGAAGATCAAAAATACACAGAACAAAAAAAAAATTGAGGAGCAGTTTTCGCTATGTTTACAGTTATTCTATTGATGAGTTCTTCTCAATTCTACACATTTTTTTTTGTATAAAAAACTGAAACAATGAATGTGAACTGTGCTTCCGAAAACCCTTATGATAAATGTGGAAGATACTAATGTGTGAAAGAGATACTGCTGCCTACAGTATTTGGGTAGCTCAACTGTGTGTTTATATGAAGTTATGCATAAAAGATGATCATTACTATTAAACTAAATTGTTCTAACATGTTTGAGATAGCCATGGTTCTGCGGTACATGTTAGTGATATCTACACGGGGTGGTTTTCAGAAAGCTTAAATATTTGGTTCATTGTTGTCACACCCATATCTACACTTAAACTAGCAGAACTGCCCAGAAACATGTAATGGGACAGTGATTTTCTTTTGTATTAACAAGTGCTCTTCAGCTGATTAGCAATATAGTAAGATGCCACAGAAGGTTTTGAAGCAGCTGGGATATTTTCAGTTGTCATGTACTAAATGCGTTGATGTTTTACATATGTAATAGAAATTTTAGCTTGGATGAGCTATAGAATCACAATACATTTAATTATAATTTTTATTAAATATACAATATGTATGACTTGCAACATTCATACAAATGTATTATTCCTTAGGAAAAGTTTAATTTTGAACTTTATCAGACAAAACTAGTCTCACATTTGTATACATAGGATGTCAGAATAGGCATTTTCAAGAAAAATCAGGCAAGCCGTTTGAGACATATATGAAGTGGAAGAATTCTAAAATTATTTGATATAGAAATACCATGTTTTAACACTGTCTTGGCAAACTGCTCTTTGAGGTTTGGAAGGAGCTGTGAAATAGTTGAAACCCTGAGGATGGTTTACACGTTCTCAGTTTTAGGTGATGGAATCAGAGGGTCCCTCTGTGGGCTCACCAAGCCCATTGCCAGAAAGACCAAGAGAAAGTTACTTTTCTTGCAGCTTCTGGGAACTGGGAAGGCAGGCCATTTTATAGAATTCATATGCTTCAAGGGGTTGTTTCTCAACCGAAAAAAAAAACGGCTGAAGAGTGGCCATTTCTTCTGTTTGATTTTATTGTATACTGGGAAGAGAATACACCATGCAATGATCACAAATCTTCTTAGTGGGGATAGGTTTAACTAAATGCTGGCAAGGGTTAAAAACCATTACTTAGGCCTGATCTGTTGATCTGATGTGTTCTTGTAGGAAACAATTATCTTAATACAACTAAATGTATATAGACTCTCTTTAGTAACACAGAATGTGTTTCTTGGAGATCCTTATCCAGTAGGCTACAGAACAATAGAGTAGCATAAGCAGAAGACCTACTCAAGATAAGGACTACTTAACAACTAATTTACAGAAAACAAACTTTCTGTTAAAACCTTGCTGCTATAATCATTACCTTGTAATTTTTAAAAAAATTGTGTTAGAGTACAATTTCCATTTTGCATAACTGGGCAGATCTTAAACCAATCTTTTAGTGACAGGAAAATATAAATACTTCTGCATTTTTCATGACTCTTTGGTTTTGTTGTTTTTCTTTTCTTCCTTTTTCTTTCGGCCCCCGCCAGCTGCTGAACCTTCTGAATGTCTTTTACTTATAGAGTAGTTTTTCTTTTGCTGTGTTTGTACAATACCACCGGAGTATGTGGTACATACAACAGCATTTTCTGAGTTTTAAATCTGAGGTCAGGATTAAATTTACCTTCAACTGTTGTACATCACATCACTGAAAACTATCATAGTCTGGACTGAGTCCTATGGTGCTTCTAAACCAATAACGTAAGTAAGAACTGTGATGGAGCTAGTTAAAGGAGGTAACTGTAAATGGACAAAAGAAGAAGGTTGATTTTTGAATAAATTTATAGAAACCACAGTCTCTTAAGGCCAAATAAAAATGTAAGCTAAGATTAAATGCCATAAAATATAATTTGAAAGTTAAATACTGTTTTCTCTAAGATTTAAATCTTAATAGTTAGTAATAAAAATTCAATTAAATGTTTTAACATAGAAAATCTGGATCCCAGGTTTATTCAGAGAACTCTTTGCATTAATAATTTACACACTTCTTTATGGAACAGTTATCATAGAAATAAAAATGAACTTAAAGTTAGCAATAACTGTTAGTAACTGTTAATGGAGAAAAAGTAATCACATTTGACAGAAGTAACCTGCTACTGGCAAAGAAAATCCAATCTATTTCTCTTTTCATATGAGTGTTTTCCAGATTCAGAAGTCCAAGATGAATGCAGCTTCTATTTCTAATTTATTTTTTCTATTTTCAAAATATTCAATGTGGTAAAATACAAGCTAGAGGTTAAATTATAGTATGGGAAAGAATAAAAAATTCCATCATGTCATCAAATATATTTTTATAACTTTTTGCATTATGTTGAGAGATAGGAAGAATCCAATAGAAGACATCCCTCAAATACTCTCTTTTGGAGATTTTCTTGAGTCTGAGAGCACCAACACAGTAAACTTCTCTTACTGAATTGAACAGAGAAGACATCCATGAACTGTGTGGTCAAATTATCTTTGAGATTAAAAAATTTTTAAAGAATAAGATGTTTGATGGAGAACTAACAACCAGTAAATTTTTCAATTTCAGCTGCTATTCTGCCAAGGCAGTCTAAGTGTGGCTAATCTAGAAGTGTATGACCATAGCATTATTAGATGAATGTTTGATGTAGTATCTAAAGTATTTCCTTAACAAGATTTAGTAAACTTTCTCCTACCTAGGATTTTGTTACCTTATACGCTTAATACACACCTAAAGAATGGGAAAACAGCTCTTCTCCGATTCAAAAAATATCTAAGGAAAATATCTGAGATCTTTAAAAAAAAATCCAAGAAGCTAATGATTCGACAATTTGACAAAAATGTTATTTTGAAATGGCCAAGTGTCATTTTATATCTGAACTACAGTTGGCAGTGCAATACATAGTTAACCAATTTCGTATGCATTGTAAACTAAGAACACTTACTTCACACACATTCTGTTAGTTAATTACAAATTGTAACTTTTACTTAATTACATGTTCTAATTCTGTGATTTCGTGTACAGTACTAATTTTAAGTAAATAATTGGAACATGCAGTTAAAACTTATAAGTATCTATTTGAAGACGTTCATGAAAATCTGTTCCTAACACTATAATTCCTTAAAAGGTGAATCCACTGCAGATATTAATGTGAATATTTTAAAGAAAGTAAATAATGTTTTCATTGTATATTCCACAAAGCGTGTTAAGTCATGACATCAGTAAGCAATCTTTTTCATTTCCATAGAACTGCTTACATGTGTAAAGCATGTAGTAAGTGATTACTGGATTGATATTTACTGGATTTTCCAGTAATACTTGATATGATAGCAGATTTTCTACATTTCATAACCCTGGTCACTTTATTTTGAGATATTCCTGATTTACAGACAAAACCTTAAGCAGGTCAGAGGTATCTGCATTATTAATGCATAAGAATTTTGTCTATAAGCAGATAATTGTACAAAGTTTAAGGTTCATAATATAATCCTTGCTTCACATTAGTGAGATATTTGTAGCAAAAAGCTAAAGGGCAAGAAATGAAAACAGCAAAACAACACAGAATTCTGTTTATTTTGTCAGGAAGTAGCATAATTAATAACAAGAGGTCATATAAAGTCACAGTGGTTCATTCCATAAAATTTATTTGCCTTCTCATAATTCTAAGAGGATACGCAGACAAGGAAAGAGAAGTCACTTTAGGGAGTTGTCAAGAGTTGTTTTTATTCATCAAAGAAGGAAAACCCATGGTAACAGATGACCCTAAGTCTATTTATTAAAACTTTAAAGATAGGTAAGGAAGAGCTAGCACAAAAGAAAGATTAAACAAAGAACTGCAAGAACATTCAAAGCACTGTGAAGTGTCAGCTCCACAAAACTTAATTAAAATAGCTCTCAGTTCACAAATAGATTACTGAGAGGTTTAATAAATGGTCACAATGATAAAAGCAATTATACCATAAACTTTGCAATGCTGGACAAGAACACTAAAATTATGAAGGGTAATGAGAGAGATATTCTTACAGGAAAGTGTAGATCATAATGAATCGTTTCTTCCTTAGTCTTTAGCTAATATTCTGTTCAACAGAGAAGTGCAGATTACAACAGTCTTACAACTCAGGGGAGTTCCTGGGGAACAGCTGACCTGTTAAGGTCACTGTCTACCTTTTGCTTCTGTAACAGTACTGTGTAAAACAGGGTATAATCCAGGCAACAATTTTGACAGGAAAGCACACATAAAGAAGTGGATGCATACCTGAAACCAAGTCTACACAGTCAGCAAAACAGAGCAACATTTAAACAGGCATTTGGGTATGTCCATAAAACTACCCTCCCTTCTAATATCTACTTTCTGTGTAAGACCTCTGAGAATTATATAACACAGATGTTACAGATGAATAATGGCGCTTCATAAGAGTAGCTGTGTTTGAGAGAAGTGAAGGGAACACTAGGCTCCTAGAGGTGTATTCCTTATGATCTGATATACTACAAGGCAATGTACAGAGCAGCTCTGTTAAATGCTAGTGGTTTTTAGGAGCTGTGGCTAAAACTTGAATTCACCTTGTTAAGGAATTTTTACCCTCTGAGTGGGAAGAAAGTGCTTCAGATGGTGGGGGCTGAAACAAAGATATGTAATTCTTTGATTTTTTGTTCTGTTTGGTTTTGGTTTTGGTTTTTATGTTGGGATGTTGGTTGTCTGATTTCTCAGGAAGCCTTCTCTCCCAAGTAGGTGTGTGCTGGAAGTTTGGGCATCATGGGCAAAAAACTGCTCAAGGATGTAGCTTCAATTCCAGGAGCTGTATAGCCTTTCTTCCTTTCTGTTTCTATTACATGTGCAATACATAATTTCCACTAAATCTGTGTTTATCTGCTGTGTAAGGAAAACTACTCCTACCTATGTTCATGAGGATTTTCTTTGTTTGACTTGATATCCTACTGCTTCCTATCTTCTAGAGCTAAATGTTGTGCCAAGAGATTAGCAAGTGTCTTCCACACCTTCAGATGAAGTTTTAGTGAAATGTTGGTGGTGCATAAAACACACTGCAGTACTTTCACATTGGTGTTAATTTAATGTTCTTGCTTTTGATCCCATATGGTAAACTTTTACAACTCCTAATTACTGTGAGTTTTAACACATAAAGAAGAAGTTTCATTTTTAAAGTCTTTCTGAAACAGGTTTTTTAACTGTATGGGCTAATTATGCTGCTGTTGCTCAATCATGAATTCTGCATGAGTAAAAATTATTGGCTGCTTTTTATATATCTTATAAATGCTATATTTACTTCCGACACTGCACTGCTTAACTATGTACATATGCTTGAAATCTGGCTCCTAAGAGCTCATTTATTCCAGCTGTACCACTATAAGGCCATAGTTTTGTTTCTGACATGAAAACTCATTGTTGTGGAAATGATCATGTCACAAAGCTTCAGGTAAGAAGAAAATATGCACCCATTAGATAATGAAAATCATTATTTTCATTAATTATTTTCTTGATGGAGTGTAGGTTATATTTATAAAACCTAACTCTGATGCCATGCTGCAAGGATAAGATTAAAATTTAAATGATCTTTGCAATTTGAAGAAACCACCTAAAAGCAACAAGAAATTCAGTAAAGCCAAATGGAAAGTAAAACACAAAAGCACATTTTAGAATGGGGAAAAAATAAGTGAGCACAGCAAAACTTCAGAAAAAAGATTTGAGGAACCTTGAACTCTAACACTTATTTTCAAAACAATGCAAATGTGATTCTGGAATATATTAACAGCAAAGTGATATGAAAGTCCTTAAGGTGATTATTCCATTTTGTGAGATTTTGGCTTTCTGTTCTCTGGCTAGCTAGAAACACTTCTTATGATAAATTTGAGAGCACCAAGCCAGAGGAAAGAAAAAAATACTCAGAGACTTTGAAAATATAACTCACAAGGAAAGGTTGAAAGAATTGGGGTTTTTTAGTGGAAAAAAAAATATGCTGAAGGAGGACATAACTTTGTTCTGACATGCTAATGAAATTGTGTATAAGCTGTGCTTGGAGAAAGATTAGAACAAACAGGCTGAATTTACACCAAAGGAGATTTACCTTAGGTATTAGAAAAAACCCCACAAACACATAAAAAACATTCATTGTGGTAAATCTTTGGAACAGGCTGCCCTTGTAGATTAGATTACGAAATCCTCTTCTCCAGGGTCTTTAAAGAGCAGATTAGGCAAACAACTGCCAGAGGTGGTCCTTCTGCACTTGACTTCACGTCAGTTTCTGTCAATGTTGTAGGTGATCTGTGAAGCTCTTTCTAGCTCTACATCTCGAAGATACAATGCTTTTCAATTATTATTTTAGAGCAAATATTATACTTTCCCAGTTTTTATGAAAATGCTTAAGGAATGCAGTTATTTTTCAGCCTTATTTGTTTAAAGAATTTTTAAAGACTTGTCCAAACAGATACTAGAGGTAACTCCTTCTCTCCTCCCCGCAAAAAGAACATCATGGGGAAACTCCAGAAAGAAAAGGAGAGAAAAAAATTAATAGTTTGGAGGTGTCGACCAAGTAAACCAATACCAAGTACACATTTAACAGTAAACTAGACTTAAACAATCTATTAGAAACCCTGAACTCTACAAGATTCTGGATTTTATCAGCCCTCCAGTTTGAAAAGAAAGGTGATATAAAGTGAAAATGTAAAAAGCATACATAGTTGTAGAAACCTGGTTTTTTTTAGAATTTTCTTTTCAATTTAAGTAAAAATTCTTTAGTGTGACGCTCGTGTGTCCTGGTTTTAGTATGTGATTACATTCACTACTAACAGAATATGAATTGTTATTTTTTTTTTGTCTGAGGCTTAGGCCCCAAAAAGCTTTGGAAGGTAGCATGGAATTTGAAGGTAGATATATTTTGTACAATTTCTGCTAGTTTTCTCATGAACACATTGATAATGCTGGCATTAAGTTTACCTGTGGCATTCAGAATCTTCTCTAATGCAATGACGATTTTTGGCCACTTCTAGATTGCAGAAAATATTGTTAAACGGTATCAACCCTACAAAGCTACAGGCATAGTCTTGAAGACTAGAAATATTTTATTTTTAATCAGAACTTAGGTTTCGATGATGATTCCTTAAAGAGAAATTTATTTTCAGATGCTGCGACAGTGACTTGACCATCAAGTGGATATTTCTGTTTCTCATTGTTTACCATTTATGTTCTGCATTTACAGAATTATATAAGAACAAATATTACTTTCATTTCTGCAGCTTTGTTGTAAGTAAGAGTCACAGTAGCAATAACTGTGCAAATGATCCATCTGTGATCTGCTATTATAACCATACAAATGATCCACAGCAGTTATCTTTCCCACAGAATTGCTTGGGAACTGAGCTATTTTGCCTCTGAAATTAAACCTGAAGGGCTATACAACTCTAAGTGTGTACTAGCATTATTTATTTATTAATGCAGAATAAGTGAATCAAGGAATGAATCTTCCATCTGCACATAAATTTTGGATGAATGAAACAATAAAATCTGTAAGAAAGGAAACTTCCATATGGGAGAAACAAAGGGCCAAGTATACTGAAGTTTTATGTCAATAGAACATTGGCACCAGTGGCTAATTCTCTTTAAAAACTGACAAAATTGTTGCCAACTTATTTAAGAGATCTAGCACCAGAAAAACAAGTACAAAACTGTTCAGGAAACATCTGTTCTGAGGGATGGCTGTAATCATTAAAAATGTGTTTATCATCAGATCATTTGTAGATGCAGAATTAGCACTAGTTTACAGCCAAGGACACAATTTCATTCTAAGTGGGTAGTAAAACTGGGTTTTATAAATGTATCTAGAATTTTCCTGTAATATATAAAGCTTTCAAATTTATGCTTCCATTTTATATGTATAAAGCTGAACTCCGACAAATACTGAAAGCAATTGGACTGGTCTCTTAAGAAATGCGAAGGAGCATGCTATATACTTGGAATGGGTTGTAGTTTACATGGTAATGACAATCATGAAGGCAACGAAAGCTGATTTTGGCTAGAACAAGGCCTCTATGTCTCCTTAGACGTACATTGTTACTACTGTTTTGGATACATGGAGAAAAGACAAAAAAGCAAGAATGTGGCTGTCTTAACTGTGATACCTGCTATTATTAGAGAAGAGATTTAGCCCCGCTCCATAAGCAGAGAAGGAAGAGGAGAAGAGATCCTGGAGAGGAGGAATTTACTTTCTTCAGTCACTGGGAACTACAGGCTAATGTAAATCTTATTGACCTACCCATCTGGACACCTTATATTTTTTGGCTATTTCTGCCAAGGTAGAAATCTCTGATCTTTAGGAACGTCTAACCCACCCATTGTCGTTTGCTGCCCTATTTTTCTTTTCTTGACACCTCTCTAATAGTTGTGGTTCTTGCATAAGGCAAATAGTAGACCAAACATCTGTGGTGTTATTAGGTACAGGACAGTACAACCAAGATAGTATCTGTTGGTAATAAACGAACAATTGTTCAAACACAAATGACACAGATAAGCTGGCTGCTGGAGATTACTGACTGCTGGAGACTACAGACTCTAGATGCATTGACTCTCCAAAAATCAGTCATGAATTTCAACAGCATACTGTTCTTGGAGGTTCACCTATAAAAGACATGGATTAAATGATCCTATCAGACATCAGCCTTATAGTTTCCAGATTGCCCCGTCTGTCCAAATAAGCTTAATACAAGGATTGCATGCAAAAGTTTTATTGTAGTATTTTTTCACTTAGACAGCTGTCCTGCCTCCTCTGACCACAGGTGGACTTCCTGTAGTTTTCCTGACTGCTCATTACTAGGTGTCCTCTTGAAACTCCCTCTAATGCAGTTCCTGGACTACTATCCATGCTCCAGTGTACTTGCTAATGCTCTCCCAAGACTGGAGCCTGTAACCTGAACATATTAGTCCCTTTTTCCTGTACTTGGGTGATAACAGAATTCTCTTCTGGTTGATTCTTATCTGGTATAATTGACAAAGGTCTGATCATTAAGGTACAAACGTAACACTTTCTCAGTAGTGAACAAAAAGCCAAACCTGAGTGTCTTACATCAAGTGCACAGAAAAGGTTTTACATTGAACAGAGATGCTGCCTTCTGTTCAAACAATAGAGTGTTCAGACAGATCTAGACTTGTATTTGCACTGCCTTCATATCAATTTGTATGAAGACAACAGATCACCAGGAATAAGCTAATATACCAGTTTATTTCAACACTATCATCATATGAGAACTGTGGTATAGATGTCAAATTTAGCTTCATGTTTTCCAGTGATTTTATACCTGAGAAAGCATATGAAGTGTTTTTGTAATCATGTTATCACGCACTTTTGAAATTATGAAATAATTTCAGCTAAATTGCAACCTTTTAATCCAATAACTCTCTTGACAGTTTATTTCCACAATCTTTTTGAAGCTCCAGACTGGCAGAAAATAAAAATGAGGCTTATTAAATACTTCAAGTCTCAGATTTTAATAGGTGTTTCCCCTGAGTTACAAAAAATCTAAAATGGATTCAAAATACCTGGCAAATGCTAGGCTGATGAAAAATTGCTTTGAAGGTTAGTGATATACAGTACTGTATGAACAAGATCAGGCACAGCACAGATCCCACTGACAATCCAATTGTCACTCTCTTGCTCCATCTTTATCCATTTACCGCTTTCCTCTGAACATCAAAAACACTATTAAGCCATTTTATTATCCAATTTAGAATGTTACCATCAGTAATGCATTGATTCACTAACCTTCTGTAGATCTCTATTATTTCATGATTTCTTTGACCTTTTATGCCAGTAGTATTGAAAGAATTCTTCAAATTCAGTTAGCAAACGTTCTTTTTTTCCACTTTGATTTTATTCTAATTTCCTTGACTGAAATAGGTAAAGTGTTTACCAATATGTGTGGCTAGTAATCTGTCCAAACATTGTACTGTTTTTTCCTACTAGAGGACAAAAGTGTCTTGCACTTCATTTCATACATGCAGGTTTGAAATAGTTTCTAATTTCACTTCTTGGATCAGATCTTGACTTGGTATAAGTTGCTACAGTTCACAGAAGGTTTGCCAGTTCACACTTGCTGAAAAATATGCTGCCTTTTTTTTCTTAAATTTAGACGAGTTATTGATTTATTTCCAGGCTTTATATGTGATATGTGATAATCAAAACAGAAGATAGTTTCACTGAATTATCTCAACTTTGAATGCTTCCAAATGGAAAAGGATATGAAATACAGATCTTAACCTTCTACAGTTAGCAGTTTCCTGACTGCCTTTCTGTAACAGGTCTGCGTGGCAAGGTTTTGGTAGCGGGGGGGTTACAGCGGTGGCTTCTGTACGAAGCTGCTAGAAGTTTCCCCTATGTCAGATATAGCCAATGCCAGCCGGCTTTAAAATGGACCCACTGCTGGCCAAGGCCGAGCCAATCAGCGACAGCGTTTTTCGCCTCTGTGATAATGTGTTTAAGAGAGTGAAAAAGTTGTTGCGCAGCAGTAATTGCAGCAAGTGAGAGGAGTGAGAATATGTGAGAGAAACATCCTGTAGACACCAAGGTCAGTGAAGAAGGAGGGGGAGGAGACGCTCCAGACACCTGAGCAGTGATTCCCCTGCGGCCTGTGGTGAAGACCATGGTGAGGCAGGCTGTCCCCCTGCAGCCCATGGGCGGTGGAGCAGATGACTGCCTACACCCTGTGGAGGGCCCCCATGCCAGAGTAGGTGGATACCTGAAGGAAGCTGTGAACCCATGGGAAGTTTGCACTGGAGCAGGCTCCAGGCAGGACCTGTGGCCCGTGGAGAGAGAGAAGCCCACGCTGGAGCAGGTTTGCTTCTAGAGACCCCATGAGGGGGGCTCATGCTGGAGCAGTTGGTTCCTGGAGGACTGCACACCATGAAGGAGACCCACGCTGGAGCAGTTCATGAAGTACTGAACCCGTGGGAAGACTCACGCTGGAGAAGTCATGGAGGACTTTCTCCCGTGAGGGGGACCCCATATTGGAGCAGGGAAAACGTGTGA
Organism: Leptosomus discolor; assembly: GCF_034619465.1. Lineage (NCBI taxonomy): Eukaryota > Metazoa > Chordata > Aves > Leptosomiformes > Leptosomidae > Leptosomus > Leptosomus discolor. The sequence continues at coordinate 55,182,349 of NC_141419.1, read as the reverse complement.
GGAGTCCTCCCCCTGAGGAGGAAGAAGCAGCAGAAAATAGCACTGTGATGAACTGATCCCAACCCCCATTCCCTGTTTTTTCCCCCTGTGCCTCTGGCGGGGAGGAGGGAGGAAAATCGGGATCAAAGTTATGCCCGGGAAAGGAGGGAGGGGTGGGGGGAAGTTGTTTTAAGATTTGGGTTTATTTCTCATTATTCCTCTCTGAGTTAATCGGCAATAAATTATATTTCCCTTCAGTTGAGTCTGTTTTGCCCGTGACGGTAAAATGCTGAGTGATATCTCTGTCCTTATCTCAACCCCACAAGCCGGTTGTTATTTTTTTTCCTCTCCTCTCTCCTGTCCAGTTAAGAAGGGGGAGTGAGAGAGTGGCTTTGGTGGGCACCTGGCATTTTGGCCAGGGTTAACCCACCACACTTTCAAATATTATTATGTTTAAGTTGTTGTTTCTTATCTTACTTTAGAACTGTGAAAAAATAATTCTTTATTATAAACTCTAGTTACGATTTTTTTATGAGAGCTCAAGAAATTATCTTATAAACTATACTTTTTGTCATCATGGAAAAGGTATTAATCTTGTTAAATATAAAGAATTTCAAGTATAGAAAACTCACCAAATTCTAACTGATCATTCAGCAAAAGTCAGCCAACAAAATTTTTCTGTCTCAGTAATATTTATCCTTTTTGGAAAGAAAACCACAGTGATAATCAGTCTCTAACAGTAGGTGTTGTACAGCTTGAACATAATTTTTTTTTCTTTAACTCAGTAAATTTCTACTAGCATGCAAAATGAAGACTGCATGAAAGGAGAAGAGCTATGTAAGGACTTAAGGATGGTTTTGTTAGGCGTATTTAAATGTTCAAGTAAGGAAGGTAAAATTTAGATGTAAATATCTTGTTCTGCAGTAGATTAAACTATATGTTGTATCTTTATATTGTGGTCAGCATTCCAGTTTTTCTTTTTCTTTAATCACCTGTAATAGTTTTTGCAGGCAAAATGTTGCTGGGAAATGGAAAAGATGGAATGGGAAAAAAGAAAAGAAGAAATAGTGAAAGAGAGAAACAATAGAAGAAAAAAATCACCGCTGGTAAAAAACAGTTTCTTTTAGGCTTTTATTGTGTCAGTTTATTTAATGAAGATCACTTGACAATGTTTGTAAATTCCTCTTTTTTCTCAATTCTGAAGTCTTAATTCCCAGAAGAACCCTACTGATGAAATTCAATGCTATATATTTTGTTCATTTTTCATGGCACTTACGAACATAAAGAAATGCTGATTTTGGAGTCATCTAGACATATGCATTCCAGAGTTTTATCTTGTCACAGTTTCTCTAATGAGCTTTCACTGGAATGAGTTTCCACTGGAGTGTATTAAGTGATGTTCAATAACTACGTGAAAATTCTTCACACGATGATTATATTATTTTATGTACTATTAAGCTGCCTTAAACATTGCCATTACTCTGGAATAATGAATCCATTCATTCACTGCTAAATATACGGTGGTTTTGCATTGTAAATGGTGTTATGGGACAGTTTGTCCATATGCAACTGCATTTGCCTTTCCAAGAGTGCTGGATTTAGCATCCCCAGCTTTTTCCCACCTGGAGAGGTATGGACTAGCTGTAAAATTATGCTTCCCAAGGTAAGGATAAGAGCCCTCCTTCCATTCTTCAGGATGCAGAAAGTGATACTGCTGGAGAAAAAGAAGTGCAATACCCTGTAGCAAATCATGTTCACCCATTGGAAAGGCAATGGTAACCATTGATCCTGAAGATTATTTTGAATATATACTAGTATATACCCTATGCTTGATTAATTGAGCAATATCTCTATTCTTCCCTAAGGTTATTCCATTTTATCTTTCTTTGCTTTTATTTGGATGAGAAATGTTTTCAGGCAGTACAGTCCCAGTATCTGCATAATTTATTTTAAAATGAAAAATATAACAAGAAATACAAAAGTGTAAGACTGCTTGTTTTGATTATTAAAGCCTATAAATCTCTTCATTATAGAGTGTGTGGTAACATTGAAATTACTTTTCTGTGATTTTTCCTCCCTAATTATACAATTTTCTTTCTAGTTAAAACAGAGATAATAGACTAAATCAGTTTGGAAGGGACCTCTGGAAGACACTTAACTCCTAGTTCTGCTCCAAGAAGTAGCTTCAAAGATCGATCAGGCTGCTTAGCACGTAGTCCAGCTATTTTTAAAGATCCCTGAAGACAGATATTGTACAGCCTTTTTGGGAGATACGTGCTTGACCACTCTTATTATGAAATACTGTTTTCCTTCGATCTAGTTGGAACTTCACATATTGTGACTTGTTACTGTTGCCTTTCATCCTCTCTCTGTGCATGCCTGAGAAGCATCGGTCTTCTCTGTAACACCCCTTAAGTAGCTGTAAGTAGCAGTAGAATCCCCCTTCAACCTCTTCTCCAGTATGAACAAGCAGAAGTATTTCCTCTGTCTCTTCTCAACTCTACTGTGCTCCAGCTCTACCTATCCTAGCAGCCATCTACTCAACCCTATTTATTGTTGCAGTGGGGAACTGTCCTGGTTTGAGCCTAACCATCCAGCTCCAAAAGCACCACACAGCCACTTGCTTACCCCTACCCATCCTCTGAGGGATGGGGAGGAGAAAATGCAACCAAAAGGGCTTGAGGGTCAAGACAAAGAACAGGGAGGGCTCATTCCCCAGTTATGGTCATGGGCAAAGACAGACTCAACTTGGGAATAACAACATGTACTTAATACAAAACAACCACCACCATCAAGGATAATATGAGAGACAGAACCAGGTCTTAACTACAACACACCTTCCCGCCCCCACACCTCTGTCTTCCCAGGCTCAGGTCTGTTCTCTCTGTCCCCCCAGTAGTGCAGAGGGCAGGGAATGGGGGTTACAGTCAGTCTGGCACAAGATGTCTCTGCTGCTCCTTCACCCTCAGAGAGAGAGGTTTTTGCAGCCCTCCCCTGCCCCACCGTGGGGTCCCTCTCACGGCAGACAGTCCTCCTCCAACTGCTCCAACGTGAGTCCTTCCCGTGGGGCCGCAGCTCCCTAAAAACCCCAGCGCGGGCCCCTCCCAGGGCTGCCGCCCTCCCACCGACGGGCAGCTCCAGCGAGGGCGGAGTCGCGGCTGCTCCGGGCCCGGTCCCTGCTCCTCCGGCCCGGGGCCCTCCGCGGGCTGCAGGGCGACCTCTGGGCCACCGCTGGGCTCCAGGGGCTGCAGGGGCTCAGCCGCCACCCCACCGCGGGCCGCAGGGGAGCCTCTGCTCCGGCACAGCTCCCCCTCTCCTGCCTCACTGACCTGGGTGTCCGCAGGGCTGTCTCTCTCCCATCCCCCTTCGCTCACCAACACAAACAGAACAAAGAGATAGAATCAAGCGCTTCTTTCACTCTTAAATAGTTATTCGTAGAGGTGACGTTGGCCTGGCCTTGGCCAGAAGCGAGTCCGAAATTAGAGCTAGGGGAGATTCTCGAAGCCTCTCACAGGATACACTTCTATAGCCCCCTTCCCCACTATCAAAACCCTGCCAAACCCCCTCCAGACACCACACCAAACCGCCACAGGAACCCCCAGCAGTATGCCAAATGTGTCCTCCCTAGTGCTAATTAGAGGGGAGTAATCTCTTTCTTTAAGCTGTTGTCTGTGCTTTTGCTAATGTAGCTCAGGATGTAGTTAATCTTTCTTGCTGTAAGGTAGCACTGCAAAATCACATTGAACTAATAGTCCACCAGGATCACTGAGTACTTTCTTGCAAATAATGACCATAGCCATTTGGTCCCCACCTGCACGGACCTGACCATCGCGGGTGCAAGACGTCTATTTTTCTTTGTTTCAAGAGGTTTCTGTCAGCCTCGTCCTCTGATTTACTGAAGTCCTCTGAACTTGCAGCCTTTAGCTCTGGGCCTTTGTCCATTCCTTCTGCTTGTTGTCATCCAAGAACTGGTGAGGGTCCACTCTCTCCTGTCATCCAGGTGTTGACGAAGTGTTCAACAGCTGGAGAAGTATGAAAAAATTCCATGAATGCTTCTTAGCAGGTGGAAGTCTCTTTTTCAACCTCAGTTTCTATTGTGTACACACCATTTATGGTAATTACTTGGGACTAAATTTTATAACTCTTCTTCATTTTGTGATGTGTGTAGTCTCATTGAAACTTTAATTATGATGAAAAATAATTGCAGATCTCTACTATATTTTATAATTTATTAAAGATGTATAAATTACCTTTGTATAAGATAATAATATGCATCTTACATATACGCTGAGTACATATATGTGTGTGAGTATATATGTGTCAATTGTAGGTATGTATTAATTCATACAGCTTGTGAGAGCAGATAAAATGATGGGCTCCCATCATTCTCTTTTCACAGATTACAGGAGAATACATGGAGACTTAGAGACACTTTTGGAAAGCTTTATGTCTTTGTTTTTTCTGTCACAATACTTTCCTTTCTCTGAAGTATTTGTATTCATACTAGTGCTAAGACGTGTTTTGGAAGTCGTGGTTTGTGGCAGCTGAGCCTCCGGTTGATATGTCTGGGCTGGCCTACACGGTTTTGTAGACAGTAAATATTAATAAAAGGAGTTTCATTAGTCACATACTTGGAACTTCCAGTTACGTGTTGTAAGAACATTTTTGGCTGTGCAAAAATATCAAGCTCTTTTAACATGGTGTAGTTATATGGTTTCAGTCTGAAAGTCTGCATACACTCTAGGTTTCATGGCCAGGAAAGTTCTGTACTACTACTGTCAAGATGAAAATATTATCACATGAGCGAGAACACTTGTAGATTTCAAATTTTCAGCAAAGAAAGAACCGCTTAGTAACTGGAGACTGTGCCAAAAGTCATTAAACACTCTGTAGGAATGGCAGTGCTACAAGGACTGTCACTGATGAGAACAGTGGTCGATTATGTCAAAATGTCCTTATTCTGGGTATCACTGAACATAGAAATTAGGCACAACTATTCCTTATCCTTACAGGTAGAGAGATATGTTTGAGCCAGTGGAAGAGAAAGGAATTTTGAACTTACTAAGGATGTGACTTGTGGCTTCTTCTATTTTGTATTATCTGGAGAAGTATTATTTTAAAACTACTCTCTCCTCATGGCCAAGAGGGAAAGCAGTACACCTGATTAAGACTGTCTGATCTACTGAAGTCCTGCGTAAGCCCAGCAGCTCCTGGAAACCTTATAGGACTGTACTGGGTCTGGCTGGGATGGAGTTAATTTTCTTCATAGTGGCCTATATGATGCCATGTTTTGGACTTGTGACTGAAACAGTGTTGTTACACTAAAATTCTGGCTATTGCGGCACAGTGCTTGCACGTGCGAAGGCTTTCTTTTTCCCACTCTGCGCTTCCTCATGGACTGGCTGGGAGCAGACAATAAGTTGTGAGTAGACACAACCTGCCTGATTGACCCAGACTGACAAAACAGATATTCCCTACCACATAACATTGTTCAGAAGTGAAAACGGAGTGGAAGGGAGATTGGAGGGATAGCCATTGGTCAAAGACTGACTGGCTTTTTGTCTTCTTGTGGGAGGTGGTGAGTGATTGCCTTTGCATAATATTTTGGGTTTTTTTTCTTCCTCTTTCCTTTGCTTGTTACACTGCCTTCATCTTGATCCTCGAGTTTTCTTAGTTTTGCTCTTCCTGTTCTCCCTGTCCCATTGGAGGGGTGAGGAGTGAAAAAGTAGCTTAATGATGCTTAGCTGCTGGCCAGGGTCAAACCACTACAAAGACTTCAAAGTTCTTGCCTTACAGCTAATGAATAGAAGGGCTATCATAATTCTCTGACAAGGAAGAAGTCAGTCAGGAAAAATTGTCTGGTAATGGCAATAGCAAACAAAGCTGACATATCTAAATACCTAAACAAAGACCCCCTAATCCTTACACTGGGAGAGATTATACTGAAGATGCTGGGACCATAAGAGAGAGCTAATGACCATCTTTCATCAGAAAAGACGGATTACAAGAAGATAAATTACTTTCATTGATGAAATAATTGGATTGGTCCCAGATGCATTGCTTGATAAAACCAAGGCATACTCTATTGGTCTGCTGGGTACCCCTGCCATGGGAACAAAGTGCACAGCTGTCCCAGCAGTGATTATGGTGACTTATAGTTGCCATTGCCCTCTCAATGGCCTTGCAAGGTTTGAAGTCAAGTGCAGCTGGGACAGCATCTTGTCTGTAAAGGAAGGCTATGCTCCAGGCATAGAAAACCACTGCTGGTCCTTCTTATAATTACAATTGTCCCAGTGGTATAAAACAGGGCACTAAGTGTTGTGTCCAGTTGACTGTCACTGTCAACGTGGTGAGATCTGTCAGGGAGAATCAGTGCTCCCATGCCTCATTGTGTGCAATATCAGTGCACCTGCCACATCAAGTGGTCTGAGATGGATTCATTTGGACCATGTGTTTGGCATACTCAGGTAAGGGTTGGGGGAGATCTGTTCTGTAGTCTCCCCTGGGCCTTGTTCTTTGCTGTGTTGGATGCTGCCCCACGGGTCCCAGGTGATCCTGTGAGATAACGTAGCAAAAATCTTATGTAGAATGGCCTGTATCCTGATCTGTTTGTGTTCTGAAATAAGTTTCTGTGGCTGACTGCAGATTGTAACAACATTTAGCCTCCCACTAAACTAGACTGAAATTCTTCATGTAGATGCTTGGGTAGGCTTGTGTCTTCCAGATCTGTTGCATTTTTATATGTACCTTAACACCTGGCTGCTGGGGCTTGAAGGACCTGTTGGGGCAGGGCAGCATCTGCAACAGGACATAAATATCAGGCATTCTTGGGTGATACTGGATGTGCCAGGTCCCACCCACTTGGGACTGCAGCACATATTTGTGAGTTGTAAAACCGTTTACAAAACGACGTGTCAATGTCTTTGATGTGGGCAGAAGGGCTGCCTTCCAAACTCAATGGGAAATGGTACCATGAGTGTGCTTTGCAAAATAGCATCCCTCTTGCTTTTTTCTTTATGAAGTACTAAGGCAAGCTCTTCTGTAACTGCAGAAGTTAGTTTTGTTCTGTTTTTATTCTAATTCTGTTGAAATTCTCTAGAGAATTTTAGGAAGTGCTATTAACAGAAAGACATTAGGCTATAGCCTAACTTCATTACAAATAAGTAAAAGAGCTGGACTGCTTTTCCATTATGTGAATGAAAAGTAGTGAGTACAGATTACTATCCTTTCCTTTTTCTATGTTGTTATGTTAAACTGGCACAAGAGTCTCAATTTCAGTGAATAATAACAGTAACATTTTGCTATCTGTATTCCTCCTGCTGCTGTATTCTTGTGTTCCTCCTTCTGTCTGCACAGAAGTACATATATCTGTACAGACATACAGAGATATGCTCCTCCTTCTACCTGTCTTGCTTCCTCTACCTGGCAGTAACTACCATTAGCTAACCTATTCATGTTGTACTTTCCCATTCAATGGCTGAGAAAAATCCAATCACGTATCCTTAACAGCAATGAAATGAGATCTGCAAGGTTTTACAATATTTTAGATTGACTTCTCTTTTGAGGGCAGCTCAGTAACTATGGAGAGATGTTTAGCACATGACAGGATATTACTTTGGCTGATATGGACTACCATTCATGGCCTGTTCCAAAAATGGTATCTCACCATTCCAGGATCTTCCCCTTCTCTCTGATAGTCATGTCTCTCTGACATGTGTCTCAGGAGGTTGTTTCAGCCTTTGGTGTAACATGGCTAGATGCTTTGTGGATGAGATAGAAGGTTGCCTTGTACCTTCTCCTCTACTTTGCAGGAGTCTCTAAAGACACCGTCTTCAATATTCCTGAAATATGACTTTTAAGAAAACGATAGCATGTAATGACAGTTAAATGACAGTATTTAAATACCAACATTCTATAACCAAATGGGCTGAATTAAAAGATTGAAATGTAACACTTTTTAGAAGGTCTGGAACAAACACAAGACTTCCAAATATAGAAAAGGACATAGTCAATATAATTTCATGGCTTAAATTGATACTACAGCCTTTGTTTAGAGCAATTAGCTTGACTAATTTTGTTATGTTGGGCAAGTTGCTTATTGTCATTAAGTATCGGTCTCCTCACATGTATAAACTGGAATAAATATGTTATATAATCTGCTACATAATGTGAATTGAGATGCGCTTCTTTACAATGGCTACCAATTAATTGTAACAGCCATCAGCTAACCCGAAAGCATAACTAAGAAAAGTGTAGCATCACAATTTTATGAAAGACTGCACTGAACCTTTATAGATAACATTTCTGTAAGCTAAGGGAACTGTGAAAATGAAACATAGCACATTCCCAGATTAATGCTTCTAATTTCTGCTGGCATCAGAAGTTGAAACCAATCCTGGGATTTGAACTTGGAATCTCCACATGCAACCCTCTGGTAGAAATAATATCTGGACTTACGAATTATTTAAAAATTTAAGCACAGACACTGAAAAAGTTTATAGATGCAAAAGTCAGATTACTGCTAATGCAACAGGAAAAGCATGCAGGGTGCAGTAGTAAAGTCTTGCAGCTATTTTTTTAAGTCGGTCTAAGACAGCAATCTAGATTTAGCCAAATTCTGTTAAAAAATGCCTGTATTTTATGGGCTGAATTTTCCTAGGTTGTTAGAGTCATATCTAGATTGCTCCTGACTTATTCATATCCTACAAGACTTTTTGTTTCCCAGAACATCCATCAATTTTCTTCTTAACCCTGTAGATACCTACAATACTATAACACTTAAATCTCTGCTTCTGACTGTGTCCAGAATTGTCTTGATTTTGACAACAGTGTGGAGCTTTGACTCTAGCCTTCAGTCCCATAGGAATTCAAGAACTAGAAGTTTCCTATCAATTTTATATGCTGTTTCCAGTTCAGTAAATATTCTCACATTCCATCTACTGTACTGAGCCCATAAAAACGGTTGTGAGTCTAGTATGATTTTATTTTTGAAGCACGTAATGACATGTAAACAACTCCCAGAAACTTTAGAAGAGCATAGATGCCTGAGACTTTTTGAATCATTCTATTTTGGCCATGTGCCTGTTTCTGTTTTTCAGTTTCTGTGATATTCTTAATTCACAGATATTCCTGATTCTACAATATATAACCTGTTGGCCATATGTGGCTTGTAAAGGTTTATGTGGTTCATAGGGAGACACAACAGTGTCTCATCCTGCACCTGATCACCCAGCATGCATATATCTCATCTATGGTTGATCAAACAAGAAAGCAGTGTGTGTTTTCCTCTCAGCAAGAGAATTTGGGGGTATTGTACTTTTATGAGTGAGAAGTTGGAGAAGATGGGGAAATAGGAAAGTTTATTGTAGGCTGGAGAGATGGGGAGTTTTGGAATATGATGGTGAAACTGAAGAAGTAGGGGCACTGTGGTGGTACGCTTTGTAGTAAGTCTGAGTACATAATAAGAGGTAAAGGATGACATGGTAGAAACTGGACTTTTAAAGTGGGACAGAAGTATAGTTATTGCTGTGTTGGAAAGAAAGGAAAGATGGAAGAAACAGTTTCATAAAGATGTGAGCCATCTGGCAGGAGAGGAGTGTTATGGTGGAGCAAAACATTTTGCAACAAAACTGCAAAAAGATTAGAACAGCAAAAGGCAGAGCACAATAAATAAAAGCTTCACAAACTTTGTTCTCATTTTGGTCCTGAAAGTGTAAGTTACACTGCAGTTAAAGATATAGACATCTACATCTTCACCTAACTATTAATTCCAAAATGAATTTTTTAGTACTGGAAACCACCTTTAGCTTCTCAGATCTTTAATGAAGTGTAATCTGAATAAAGACTTGTTTCTTTATCAGCAAATGTGTGTGTGATCAGTTAATTAGACACAAATATTTATCCACAACAGAGTTACGGCTATTATACAGGCATGAATTATGTTCTTTCAGTTTTAATTCTTTGTGTTGCTGTAACATAACTTTGTGTTGCTGCCTTTTACAATTCCAGTTGTAGTCCCTAATATTTTCATTATTTTAATTCTCCTAAATAGTTTTTTAACTCTTTACTCACTGCATTTTGCTTAAGATGTCTTGAGTGATGTTGTTATATTTTATGTGATATTTATATCAGCCACTAGTTTCATAAATAAAGTTTGTGCAGGAATGTAGTTCAGTCTAAGTCTCAAAACCTTGTGAAGTTATGGGACCCCATTGTGCATTGTAAATCAGACAACTAGGGTAAATGCTCTCAAAGAAAATGCTGAATATCTTTTTACATGTAGCTTCTATATGTGCTACTGTACCTTTCATATTTCTCTTTTTATCACCCTTTTTTCCCATTATGCACAAATACAGGGAGATATAACTATGAAAGAGAATATACCACAGTCCTGACTATGTTGACCCTGAGGTGTCTTCCTTTGTAGAGAAGGAAACACAGCGCAACGGAGTAGGTAGTCCAAGCCAGTTGAACACAAGACCATACTTCCCGAAATTACAATGTCTCTCTGTCCTGCTCCTCCTTTCTGTTACTTCCTCACAGAGATATCCCCAGGTCCTTTCCTTTGTATTACCAGAATGCCCTCAAATCTACTTAGTGGCTACATTCCTTAGTGATGCCTAGGCCTACAGGGCTGGAACCAGAGTGCTGTAAACTAGGTCTAAACTTTGCCATTGACCTAAACCTCTGGAAGGTGGATGAATGCTCCACGTTCCTTTTCCCTCATAGAAGGGAAACCTGTTGTGTTGCCTATAAAAGCCATAAACTTAGTGAAACAGACTAAAAGACTGAAATGTGCTTTAATTCAAAAGTAGGAAGCATGCTCACATAAGGAAAATAATTAGAACAGAGACATTACAAGAATTAGTGCAATGCCTTTCCAAAAGTATAAACTTTATGTGATTAGAACTAGCGAAATGTAACAACCGTATAATTACAACTGCTCTAATTGTAAGTACAGAACTAACTTTTAAATTTGTGTATTTTTATACAAGATGCATAAGTATTTCCTAGGATATTGTATAACTATTATTAAACTTCCCTCATTTTACAATTTCATGCAAGTGTTCCTTGAGTTTTACAATCTTAGCTTTTATCTTTATCACTGGCTTGTCACTGAAAAAGATAATATGCATTACATTTTTCCTAGATTTTTGTAGAAAAAAATGTATTTCTTTTTCTGTTAAACTCTTTAAAATAAGATATGCTTGCTAGTTGTAGTCAGAGTCCATCATCTGATCACATTAGAAATAGCTTTCAAAATGCTTTTAAAATACCACAATTATTAATAAGCAGCTGATTTTCTTCTTGGTCCTGAAAATATTCTGGATATTATTATGAAGAGACCAATCACTTTCAAAAGGAATTAAACTATATGTTTGCATATAATTTATTTAAAACATGGGAGGGAGTTTATGATAGTTATGAAGGGATCCTCATTTAAGTTGTGCCTAAATTAGCCCCATACATTCCATTTTCCGTGAAATCTATAATTTGCATGTCTGATTTTTTCTAGGTATTTTCTGTAGATCTCTCAAACTTGGAGATTTATCAAATATATCAGATATATGAAAAAGTCTCTAAGTCTGTTCTATGTTTTCACCAGCATGTGAAGAAATATAAAATATCTCCTGTTGCAGGAAAGGAATTGTGTGTATCCTCACAGCTCAAAAATATTTATTGTGCAGCATAATTCAGATCATTTCTGCATACTCTTCGGTTCTAATGCACAGCAAATTCTTATTATAATCCCAATTTCCCTTCAAAATCTGTGGGAAGATTTCTACAATATCGAATAACATCAGGTGTTACTAGGAGAGCATCTTCTATTGCAACATCAAACCCCTGTCTAGAATGAGCCAAAAGAGCCAGATGATATAAAAAATTCAAGTTGTAGCAGAGAAGAACCAGTTCAGCGTACTACAATAGTCAGAATAGATTAAACTGTCTATGTAGAATGTCCTTTTAGCACACTGAAAATAGGAAGGAAAGTAAGAGGAACAGAAGTAAATTGAGGTAAGAAACAGCTCTGGTTGGAATGCAGATAAGCTGATAATATATAAAACCTGTTCTTTTTCCTGGCACTTCAAAGTTTAGTATTAATAAAAAACCAAGTGCAAAACAACACGACATTGGAAGTGTTGCTTATCAACCAGGCTGAGGTGAAATCTCCTGTTTTGGAGACTTGAGTTGCATTAATTACATTTCCAGTAAATGTAATGATTTAAAATCTTTGTGGAAATACATGACAATACATGTGAAATATGTGGAGTTATCTTCGTAAGTCTTGCCCTAAAAGTTATTATTTTTTTCGCAAGACCCATAATTTCACTACTGTGGTCACTGTCTCGAATCACATAGGCACGAACAACATTTTTTTTACTACTAGAACATACCAAGGTTTAGCTGTTTGGAAGACACTGCATGTCTCTGTCATGTTGTTATTTTGAGATTTGTACCAAGTGTATATCAAAAACACTGCAAGGAAGAAATTAGAGCCCAGCAATGCCTACTTTTTTTGTCCTCCATTTGCAAATATACTTGAACCACCTCACTATGCATTGGTAACCATACCTGATTTCAGTGTCATTTCAACAAAGAAGATTGACCACTGGAGATCAAAGGAACAGTGATTCCAGGACAAAATGCTCTCCTAAACTGTGCATGATCATATACTGATGTTTTTTCTGCATCTAAAGTCTCCAATGGACTTCATGAACTAACAGATGTCAGTAATATGATCTAGACTGACCTATCAGGAATAAATCCAATCTAAAACTGTCTTCAGTCTCAAACATTGCAAGGTTTTGTTTAATAAAAATAATATTCATCTATTTGTGATGGCCAAAGGGTGGAAAGAAAAAATATTACAGAAATGTGAAGGTTGTTACTTGGCATTTTCCTCTTGCACAAGGCAACTATTAAGCTCTGGTGTAACCCACATAGAAACAATTCTTATTGCTTTCTTTTTGTCAGGTTTCCAAATTACGAGAACTGTTCCTGCAAGGTGCCTGGAGCCAAGTCATGCTCCGCTCCATTCTAGTGCTCCTAAGGTTCCTACTGTAGGAGTTCTATAGCCATAGCTCAACTGTAGAAGCTCTTCCAGTAACAGTGTGTTTAGAGTCAGGGAAACTGAGAGACATGGCACTACTATTTGGATTTAATGAAATAAACATGGCACGATAAGAGCGATCTGTCCTTTCTTCTCAGGAATATTTTGAACATTGAGCCCTTTCACTCAAATATTAAACTATCTTGCTGAAGTGATGTAATATTAAAAGAAGATACACTTAAGGGTTTAGTTCTTCTATTCTTAAAGAATATGTCACAAAAAAAGAAGTTTTAAATTATGAAGTAGTAATAGTAATTTTAATTAGTCCTCTCATTATGCACAATGAGTCTTATACTCAGGTACAAAATTTTTAAATGAATTCTGGAGGCAAAAATCTGCTTTCATGCAAAAGAAAAGCTAAGACTGAAAGGCTAAAAGCCAAAGGGATTCTATATTAAGATTTGTACTTTCATAACTTTGAAGAAATGAAAAAGATTTAGCATCACATTTTCAGGATAAAACAATGAACAAGTCCACTATTCAAAAGCTCTTTGCCTCCACTTCATGAGCTTTAAAATTTCAATAAAGAAGTTTTACTACCATTGGTATAGAAATTAGGGTCTTAAATGGCATGCATAAGTGGAATTCTGAACTTTTCATATTAAAAGTAAAGCCATAGATTGGTTTCTCTGGATTTGAAACTATTTCCAAGTTGAACTCTACAACTGGGAACATCTAACTTTTTCTGTCTAATTTGGATTATTTTCCAATTTCTGCAAGAGTGGTTACTCTTTCTAGAACTTTAACTGTCAGGAATTTCAGAAATATTTGATCTTATAAGAGTGATGTTTACAGCCTCACAAAGAAACACAGATTTTACCCTTTGAATTCAAACATTTCTAAATAAATGTTCTAACCTAAATTGTATTTTAATCCCAATCGGGTTTACTTTGTCCTTGACAGAAGACAGAAAATATGGAAAGTAAAAATTACTTATTGTATATTCAAGAACATGCCCATTTTTTCCCTTTCCTTTCCTTTCCTTTCCTTTCCTTTCCTTTCCTTTCCTTTCCTTTCCTTTCCTTTCCTTTCCTTTCCTTTCCTTTCCTTTCCTACCCTCGCCCTGCCCTCGCCCCATCCCTCTTTTGCATCTGGTTTGTGTCAATGCAGATTTTTTAATGGTGATGTAAATTTGCAGTGGAGCTGACTGGAAGTTCCCATTGGAGTATTCAGAATACGACAATTTGTTAGTAGCAAGAGCTTTCACAGAAATGTTAATGTCAGTGAAAAAGAAGTTCTCATAAAAAGGGAAGTCTTCAGTAAGTTTACTCTTTTAGAACAGAACACTCTTATTTTGAAATATCTTTTAATTCAGTTTAATCATAATCATATCAATATATGCAAAGTGAATAATTTGAATAAAATTTAAAAAATGAATGCCTATTTTTCTTTTCTTTTCGAAAAATGACAAGCAAAGTACATGAAACTATTTTTTTAAATGCTTTTTTTTGTGGTTAAATTTTGAAGGCTCAATTTTTTTTTTTCATTCCAATACAGATGACTTTCTGATATCTTTAAAAAACTCCAAAATTGAAACCTTGATTTCTGCACAACTTTGGGATGTAATAGTCACTTCTTTTGAGGGGGTAGGTAGTGCCTAGATGTTGAAGAAAAAAGACATCTGAAATGAATTCAATTAAATATTGTGTTCTTACTGCTTAATGAAGAACAGTCTGAAACGTCTTTTGAAATCTATGCTATGGTTCACACCATCTGCAGTTTTCTTTCCTGGTTCTCCACAGTACAGATACTCTATAATGTCATTCAAGATCTGTACTTCACCTGCTCTCTGTATGGTTGTTTATAACTTCTCATGGAAGACACTTTTTGATCAGGCGCTAAGAGATCGTTATTAAATAGTGACATGTTTGTCTTGTAAAGCACAAGCTAAAGAAGGAAAGCTCTTTTGACATACTTACAATGGTTTAATTTTTCTAAGTAAGTATACTTGCGTTCTCAAGCTTTTCAAGAAAATAAGTATCCTTATTAAAAAAACAGTTAGTTCTGGAAGGAAAAGAAGAATAAATTATTAACATACCACCCAGATGGTTTTGCTCCTCGATACTAATTCTCATGCTAGTTAACTAAATTCACTTGATCACCTAAATTCTTTTAGTGAAGGAAAATCCAAGATTGTATATATTAAATAGATTGCTAAGGTGAAAACTGAATAAAGAAAATCTTTAGCCTGAACTTCTTTTTGAAATCAATGGGAAAAAATGTAGATTTATTTTAGTAAAGGTATTGATTTTTTTTTTTTTCATGGCAAAGCACACAGCAATGGATTACTCTCTAACATCCGTTGTGTAAAGAATGGGAAAGATTAACAAATATCCTGGTTTCTCTAGATTTTTTGTCCTACTTAAACAGCAAGTACATGATACTTTTGTTTTCATATGCATTACAATTGGTATGTGAAAACAGCCCTGAGACAAAGGAGGAAGTGGAAGATGTATTTAGAGAGAAAATGTATTCATCCATATTATATATTCAGTATAATTGCAAGAAAGAAAAAGCGATGCAAATTGCAAAAAACTAATTTTCTTTTATCACTGCATTAGGCACCATGAGCCAAGCATTCAGGACAATTATTTTCAGCTCTATAAATTCTGAAAACACAAATATTTAGAAAGAACAGAAAAAAGGAAATTATGTCTTACACAATACTCCTTACTGGGTTTTAAAAGTACGGTTTGAAGGTGCTATTTTCTACCAAATTTCCTATCTTTCATAACACTTCATTTGCCAGTGAAGGATTCTCTACTCTGTGTAAAGACTTGTTTAGTGATAAATAAGGTAGTAGATGAGTACAATCAAATTAGACAGTAACTAAGACTAACAATAAAATATTAGCTCTGCCAAAAAAAAAAAAAAAGGCTGAATGGGAACTAGTTTACCTCAAAACATTTAAATACAAAACATATCTAAAACAGGGAATGTATTTTTGTATCAAGTTGAGAAGAGACTACAAAAGCAGATACATAGATTTTCTGAAAGGCAAAATGGTGGAGAATTTCTGATAAGTTAGGTGTCTAAAATTTAGCTCCAGTTTGCTCAGTGTGTTGTATGGTACTTTCCCAGCATTTTCACTAGCTTATCACAGCCAGGACAAATCAATTTATGAGGCCGGCTCACTGTAAGCCTGAGCCTGCTTTGTTATAGTCAGAGAGAGTTACCATTGACATCAGCCTTAAGGAACAAAGAATTGATCCCTTTAGGTTCTCTGCTGTGTCTTATTTATACAAATACCCATTATACGTGCCAGTGTTGTAACGCAGTAGCAAGTGGCCTTTGGGGCAAAACCAGGTACATTTTAACTACATGCTGCTCTCATTAGTAGTTGAAAAAATGCCACCAGAATACTCTTGTTACTCTAGCTTTGCAAATCTTTCCTCCGGGGTCCTTTTTTTTTTTTACTTACAAACCTAACTTCTGGTTCTGCAGTACCTAATGATTTTTCTTTATACCCGGGTTCTTTTCTTTCTCTCTCCCTTTAAGTATATAGCTTACAGTCCCTTTAATACATTCTTCCAAATAAATTCAACTCAGCAACAGGTCCTGAGATGTATTTCTCTTTTCAAAGGTTTTCTGGTGGTGTGGGTAACCATTTACAAAAGTAAAACATACATTTTACTTCTTTGGATGAAAGGTGCAGTCCCAGTAGAGTGTAGGAAGTGAGGAGTTAGAGTTCACACTGAAAGTACCACATGACTTGATTCAGAACTTTAATATCCATGGAATGATCACTAATGCTCGTCTTCTCACGAGGGAGAACATAGAAGAACAAACACTTTTCATTTTAGGTGACACAGGGTAGCTATTTCATAATGATGAAAAACATTTAAAATCAAATGCACAAATTTGTTAAACAGAGTTGGAACTACTGAATTATAAATTTGGCTTGAACAGCACAGAAATGGTTTCAGCTATTCTTGCAAGAATTTAAGTGCTATGAGAAATCTATGTAACTGTTTTGTTCTGCCTCTGAAGTGGTGATATTTATCCTTCCTAAGGAAGAAAATACTTTCTGTGAAAGAAACATCACAGGGGATACAGATGAATTCTCAGACCTCGCTTAAGCATGCTGCAATACTGGAAATTTATTATGAACATCTTTATTCCTTGCTTTTCCCACTGCACTTTTTTGCAGCCCAATGATCAATAGTATTATCTTTATTTATATGTACCCTCAAGAGTACACAATCTGTGTACATTATGCCCATGTCTTGCACAGCTTACTCTTTTGTGGTTTTTGCGCTATGAATTTGGTTCCTGAATGGCTAACATGTAAGACTTCTACACTGTAATTCTGCTCATTTTAAACTGTAATCCTAGTGCATAGTTATTTGCAGGTGGACCTTCTATATGTAAACTGGCCAGCGGTGTTCCAGTGGCTGCCTGACACTCACTGTGTCCAAAACTCATAGGATGCCCTGTGCTAGGACTTGAAAGCACTTTTGTGTAAATTTCTCTGCCTGAAATGTTCAAATCTGAGGAGTTATGGATTTATCTGTTGCCTAAACTTTGTCATAATCCAGAGATGAAACATATCCCCACCTACTGTGGGTGCTTGTCACTGACTATTTAAGTGCTCTGCTTCGTAGAAAGTCACAAAAAAAGGATGCACTTTGAAGATCCATCTGGCCAACCACCTAATTATTTTTTTTTTTTTTTACTTACAGTAACTTTACTTACAGTAAATGTGGTGGAAACTTACTAATAAGAATTTAAATATAAAAAAATGGCTACTTCTTCTACAGTCTAGATAGTTACACTCTTGCACCTGTGGTTTTAGACATCAAAAAGTCCACCACATAGTTAGCTTGGAAGCTTCTGCTCAGATCTGGAGCCAGTGTGTCTGACTTGGGAACAAGGATTTTGAATGGTAGAAGGGTATGTGGAATTTAGACTGAACACAGTAATGACAGCCTATGCTTGAGAATCCTCTTAATCAGAAGTTAAGGGGATGGAACTGTGTCAGACGTGTCGCATGTAAGACTTTTTTGCTTATAGGGCAGGTGCCTCCATCCTCTCATCCACTGATGTGAATGAGCACTGCTGTCTTTTTTTTTTTTTTTTTTACCCTAAGAAGCAGGCTTGTCTAAGTAGAAGGATGGTTATGTCTGGATTTTGTATTAATACGAGACAGAACATATATCTGGATAAGTGAGGTGGGAAGAATTCCCATTTCATAAAACAAAGACATAATAAGTGTCTCACTGGTTGCAAAACCTATCATTTTAAAGACCTTAAGTAAAAATATGGGAACTGGTAGGATGTTCACTGCAAAGAAACAAATAATAATTTTTGCATTCTAACAATAAATATGAAATTGAGCGGGTTTAGAGGGCTTTCTAAGAGGGCCTTTGTTTTTGTTATTTCATTGTGCATACTATGTAAAATTTGTTCTCATTCTCAATAAATACATTGAAATATATTTAGTTCCAATTAAAAGAAGAGCTTTAATTTTTCCAGAAAAAATATATATCCCTAATTTTTATAATATTTTTTAAAAATACAGAGTAGGTGTCATTCAGAAATTAACCAGAGTAACCTAAGCTATTTTACTGACACAGTCTTCCTACAGGTGTATGACATTAGCTACATCCATGTACATAGCATTATTTTAAAAGACAACGGGAAGTAATATAAAACTTTAATATTTTTTAATTTAACAGAGTGACAGTTTATGAAAGCCCAATGATTTAGTGTCTGTTGTCTTATGAGACTGACTTATATCCTCAATAAACACTAGAACTACAGTATCTCTTTTGCTTTCATTTTACCCCTTCAGCTTCTCTCCACCTGTATTTGATTAGGTACAGAAAGATAAAAGCATGTTACCTTAATTTCCACAATAAAAATACAGAATTAAAGGAAGGTTTTAGTTTCTTGCAGTTTTCTTTCTACAGGCTCCAGGCAGCTGCTAGTCATTATGTTTGCAATATTAAAATAAGACCCCAGGTTAGCGTGTGCTAGTTCATTTACAAGGATCTTCTGTATTTGATTAGACTCGTATGGTTAACAGGGATGTCAGGTAGAAGCAATTGGGCCATTTATTTCTGTAATGTTGTTAACTGTCTGTTCTCTATAGAATAATTTAGATTTTCTGCGAAAAAGCAGAAATGGGACTATACATCCTAGTGATGGTAGTCCTAATATGCATTAGGCAATTGCACTGCTAACATCACCTCCTTCCATTAATGGAATGTTTTCAGGTGGCTTTTGTTTCTGTATGTTGTATATCTCTAGATTCTAACAATCAGTTTCTAATGGCAGTAAAAATAGTTTGAAACAGCAAGAAAAAATTTAAAATTACATGAAAATGAATAAATAATCCAAGTTTTTCTCCCTTCGTTTGCAAGTTTCCATGTCTTTGACTTACTTGACTGTTATTGAGTCGTTTTCAGTTACAAAACAGACAAAAAGAAAAAATTAGATCTGTTGGATACAAGTCCAGCGCTAGACAACACTGAATTGGTACACTCTGTTTGGAGTTTGGATACAAGTCCAGCGCTAGACAACACTGAATTGGTACACTCTGTTTGGAGTTTGGAACTGGTAGGTAAATCTGATGTCCATGTGAAATTGAAGTTGCAGAGGTCAGAAAACTTCAGCTTCTATCTTTAAGCGCCATCTCTAGTAAAGGAGTATATTATTAGAGTTGTGCAAGTGTGCAGTGGCAGGCAGAGAACTTCATGATTTAGCTCCTCAGGCAGATGTACAGATGTACATAAAAAGCATGATGTTTCCACCGAATAAGAAAAAAACCCAAATCGTCAAACATTTTGTTCTTGCCATTTCTATCATGACCTATTTTCATCTAAAACATAATGCTGCATCAGCATTGTACAAATTTTTATTCCTGAAAGTGCTTTAAGCAACAGATGTCACTGGCAATGAAACCTGATGTTACTTTGGTAATGGTCTCTATTATGGGACTGTTGACCTCAGCTTAAACACTTACAAAGTTTTAACCATTTTGGACAGAATTTTCATGCTGGTTACATGCCTTTGTTTAGAGGCTGTAAAAGAACAGCCAAACTGCATGTGGTTACTCCCTTTCCTATGTTAGTTGACGAAAAAAGATGACATTTGCTAATATTCAAGCTACTGAGTGTAGAGGAAATGTCCTTTGAGATTATAAGCAGAATTGTCCAGATTTAACAAAGTGTGACTGTCTGAAATTGTAGCTCATACAACATCAGAAAAACTTACCAGAGACTGACTGCTAAAGACTTTTACAATACTGATTGTTGCGAGCATCCTGAATTTCCACAGGGCTATCACGGACTGGGTGAAGCAGATATTTTCTGTTCAGGAGACAGGCAAGGCCTTTTCTACAATTCTCTGTCTAAGTTGCCAGGACATGCCCTGCAGTATAATACTGAAAGTATTATACTTAAACCCGAATTTTATCAGGGTTGCTCTGTCTCGTGACTCCTGTGCATTGGGCTGGCTGCCTTATTAATCAGTGATGTGCTTGCTGGGTAGAGCATGGGAAGTCAGAAATTGTGTCACCAAGAGGAGGCACAGTGAAAAAATATGACATGAGCTGGCAGAGAAAGGGGTTTAGGGCAGCAATCAGATGGGTGCAGGAGAAGGAGGGAAATCACAAGGAGAGGAGCCGCAAGAAAAAGAATAGAAATGCACCTGCTGTTTAGGCACATTTCTGTTCAGGATGTGGATTTAAACTAATCATTTCAGATTTTGTTTTGTTCTTCACAAGTAGTGAAATCTACCAATGAAAGGTATCTTGTTCTTCTGCATCTCAGGTAATACACAGGACAATAGATCAGTAGTGGTCCATCACCCTAGTGTCCATGGTCAAGAATCAGACAGTACTGGACCAGAGATGAAAATGGTGGCTCACAGTCCTCTACAGGATGGGAGTGGGCCAGACAAGCAACCAAAATACAGAGCAATTTTGTGGTATTGATCCTAGAAACCTCTATTTTTTTCCCCACAGCATCTGATACTTTTTTATAGTTAAAGCTTTGGATTTTCCAGCAGATAAGTGTTCCTTGTGTGATAAAGTTCTGTCAAAAAAGTATTACTTGGATGGCTCATGAACCTGAATCCCATGCAGCTTCAGAGCCACAAAGCAGCCAGACAGAATGAGCATGGCAATTCGCAGTTGATAGCCTTTAACCAACCAACATGGCAGATGCCTGTAGACTTATTGGTGACTGACCTAAGCATTTAGTGACAGTCCCTGTGGTTCAACAAATTTGGATTTTGTATGGACTACACTTTCTAAAAACCAATAGGAGTAACAAACAAAGTACAAGAAAAGAACATTACAGGTAAAATTGAAATGTTCAAAAGATAAGCAACTCCAGAATGTCATGTGGCAGACATTTATTACACCGTCCATATTTTACTTACCATTTCTTTACTTCCTTTAATTTAGCAGATGAATGAAGCCGATACTATCACCTAACAGCTATTCAGTACTTTTATCACATACTAAGGTTTGGATTTAAACAATAGGGTTCATATAACTCTTTTGAATTCAATTGGGAAATTGTAGCCAAATGAAACATGTTTTCTTGAGTTACTGAAGCCCAGAAAAATGTGGTACTGAGTCCTTATTAAAGAGATAGTGAGATACAATACACAGAAAGGAAATCCTCCTACACACACAGGCGGGAAGGAAAGGAAAGTGAAGAAAAGAGGAAGGAAAGGGAAAGAAAAGGAGATAAAATTTTGTGTTTACATGAAGTAAACTAGTACCTTTCCTACTTACATCAAGGTAGGTTAGACGCGAGGAGGGACAGTTGCAACTATTTCTATACCTTCACTGTAATAATCTCTTTCCTGTGAAAAAAAAGGCTCTCAGAAACTGAACATCTTTGTCCAGGTCATACTTCTGAAGTTTGCAATAAAACAAGATCCATCAGAAGGACTGTGTACAACTGAAACATGGTAGTATTTTAATATTCTTTCTTCCTCTGTGTACATGATAAAAAGTATGTTAAATACATGGATGTGTGTGTGTACAAATGTATTCAAACTTTTAATATTGTCCCTTGTCATGATATCTGTATAAATTATAACTTATTTCCTCTTCCAACACAAGGTCTTTAAAGTCTAGCATTTTATCCTGACATGGGGTTTAAAGACGAATCTGGCTTCCCCTCTTTTCTCGCTTTGTTTCACAGCATTCCACTGACAACAAAAGAGGAATAATAGTTTAAATGACAAAGGCTGGTTTGTAATCAAAAAATAATATACCTAAAATCCTCATAAAATATAAGATTCAGAGTGTAGCTATTTTACTAATAAATGAAGTATACGCTGCAATAGGAATTTTTGAATCAGAATGAAAAATGATAATTCAGGTGGTCCATGTATGTTACAGACAATAATAAACTCAGAAACGTGGCCAAAATTTGGAAGAGAAAGTTTTCTCATTCCCTGTTTATCTGGAAAGAAATTAATAACCTTTTATGAACTCATGTATGATGTAATAGAAAAAAGAAAGCTTAAAGATAAGGACAATCAACCAAGTCTTGTGGAAGAAGTGCGGATTTTTATTTTCTCTGGCCATCAGCTGTTCTAACATCCTGAAGCATCTATGTTTCATTATTTTGCCTGCATTACCAATATGATGGTACTAATGTTAGGAGGCACTAGAAGTGGCATTTTTCTTTCTTATTTTTGGCAAAGAATTAGAGTACTTATTTTTCATATACAAAATGTACATGGACCTTAAATGGGTCCTACTTTTAGAGGACATTTATGAGAACTGAGGTCTTCAAGGACCCTAGTTCAGTCTCTTTTGGTGTGGACTGGGCTCCATGAATCAGCTTAGGGAAGAAGATTGTCATAGATGGAGATGGTTTATGGAAGTCAGAGTTTGCTTGTACTGATAGGTTGTTATAAAAATTGAGGCTTTTCTTTCCAAAGAGTGTTTTATTACTAATCCTGACCATTCAAGGAGCCTTCTCATAATAGCAGAATCAAGCATGTGAGAACTGGTTGGCTTTGTGGTAGGTGAGAACTTTTAGCTGGTTTTCGGTCATTTAAATACTTGTTCTCCAAGTATTGAGAAATAAACTTCATTGGTACATACTAAATACTTCCTTAATCTAGCTGATGATCTCGATAAAGCAATTTGTGAAATCTTGGAGATGGATCCAGTGAGGCGCCTTAATCAATGCACCAAAACAAGCACTAATGAGTACTTCACTGTAATGCTCCTACGGACTCCATGCAGGGAGAGAGGTACTTCTTGACGACAGTTCAGATCCAAGCTGGTAACAGAGTAGGATGGTCTGAGCTTAGGCTGTGAAACTACTGAGAATATTTCTTGGTCTTCGTGCTAAATTTTCAGATGACAATTCCCTTGACTGGACAGAAATACAGGAAGTTAGTGAATAGAGAACAACAGACAGCTGGGGTCTTTCCACTTACCAAGACACACATCACATATAAACCTTTTTTGGGACATAACTGTCTGTTTTACTTTTCAAAAATGAAGTTGAAGTCAGTAATTTATTTAGAAAATGTAGCCAGGCAAAATGAGATGATTTTGTGCTTCCATCTTTTATACAATGTTCTGCTGCTTACAGACTTCTCATATGGGATGGGGGAGACTGAAGTTCATATCTCCTGTCCACCTGCATGGTTTCAAAATTGTAGATTCCACTTTCAGAAAAAAATGTAGTAACCATCTAATTGTGAGTCTCAGAAAGCCAGCATAGTAACGAGCAATCGAACAGAAATCTTCAAAATCACAGTTGGAGGTAATAATTTAAATTGCAAGCTAATACTTTATTGTATCTGATTCTCCTTTAAAACCATTCTATGAAATTGATGTCTTGTACTTGAGTTAACATATTGTAATAATTTTGGAGCAGGTCTAAATTTAATTTTTGTATGTTTTTAGGAACATGTTAAATATTAAATAATGCAGAATGTGATCTCTGAGCATATGAAATATTTTGCATGTATCGTTGCAAGAAAATATAGATTTCCTAATGCACGGGTGACATACAGAAACTTCAAGGTGAAAAATTTCTTAAAGAGATTTATATCTAAATGTACGAAAAACTATTAGCACTTCTTAATGTGATAGCAAATATTTGAGATGTTGTGAATTAGATTTGGAAAGTCACCAGACTGACAGTATAAAAAATATTTTGGCAAATTAAACTACAATAGAAGGAACAATGAACAGATTGAATCCCTGTTGAGGTTCAGAGCAATGTCTTGGCTGCAGAACAGTTTACACGTTTGAATCAAAATATTACCCTACACCTTTTTTCTCCATTAGAAATGTATAATGAAGTGATTACAATAAAATGGAGATTGTGGGTTGCGAATGGAAGGAGAGAGTCTTCTTGCTGGCATAAGAAAATAAAATCATACCACTCTGTTCCTGAAGGAGTGCTCACAGCCAGGCAGCAAAATTCAAGCAGCAGAATTAAAAGCACAGAGAGCAGCAAAGATGGCCTTTAGGGAGAAAAAGAAAGAAAAGAAAGAAAAAAAAGAAAAGAAAGAAAAGCAAGAAAAGCAAGAAAAGCAAGAAAAGCAAGAAAGCCAGAAAGAAAGCAAAAAAGAAAGAAAGAAAGAAAGGTTGCATTTGAAAATTGGTGTAAATCAGATATTCACAACCTCTTTGTGGCTTAGCCTCAACTAATGAAGCTGACAATGCTCCATACTTCTTTAAATGTCACAAACACGGTACAGATACCTCAGCACTTACTGTCTTAAGCACAAGACTGCGCTTTACCTTTACAGGGCTTTAACCACTCATGTCATGCCTTGCTCTTTGACTGGGAGCAATGGAGACCAAGTATAACATGGGAAGCAATTGCAGTGAAGACATAAATTTCATTTTTAGTGCTCCAGTAATGGTCTCTCTGTTTCTCTGAAAATCCAAGCTAAAGAACTGTAAAGCTGATGGATAAATCCTCCATGGGTTATCCTTATAAAAGACAAAAGATATTATTTGCTTTAATTTAAAATAAATAAATAAATAAAAAGGAATCCAGGAAAGAGTATTGGGAAATGCCAACTGATTTGTATTTCTTTCAGCTTGTTTACAACCGGTTTGTATGGGAAAACTACCAGTCAGGTCTTGCTCTAAATTTTGTTATTTATTTGCACAACAGCATTTCACAAAAGGACAAATCAGGCTGAGAACATTATGGCCCCATATAAATGCATGAAGTGAAATTATTTGTGTTCCAAAAATTTAGGGTCTGTTTTGAAACAGGTAACATATATACTCATTTCTACAGGGAAAAGAAAAAAAACACCAAAACCAACAAAAACCAGAATGTAGAGATTTGGATACAAGTGGAAAGAAGTCATAACAAAGATCACGCACTTATGTACACTGTGTAGAAATGCATACTGGGCTAAATAGCATAATAACTCTGCTTAGAAGCTTCTAGCTATAGATTTTCATGCTTTCCCTGTCTTTTGCAGTGGCATTGTATAGGCTTGGAGAAAAGAGATAAAAGATTAGAGTCCTTTGGTATTAGAAATTCCATTGTGTCAAAAAAAATTCGTAACCTACTGTTATGCCAATTTGCATAGAAGAGTCAACCTTTTCTGTTTATTTACTTATCCTTTTTTTTTTTTTTTTTTTTTAAGGAGAGAGGTAAGTCTTGGAACAGCTAATAGGCTGAAGACATGATACGTGAGACTGAATTAGTTCTTATTCTGGTTGATTGAAAGTTCAAATACGAATTAATGTTTATTTCTTTTGTGTATACATGCTGCCTACAGAAGTCTTGCAGTTTTTGTTTTGTTCTGGTTTGTTCTTTCCTCTCTGAATTCAACTGACATTTTAATAGATACAGACATATTTCCCAAAATTTCCCTAGTTCAAAGTTACATTTCTCATCCATAATTGTTTTGACCAGCTTTACAGCAGACATCTTAATTTTTTTAATAATATGCAAATGGAATAAAGGAAGTCTGGGTCTGTTGCTAAGTAGGCTATTTTACACTAAAATCCTTATAGTAAGATGTACAATGTGTAATGATTTACCAACACATGACTGGAATTTGTGATATTTTAATCATGGAAGTTCATGGTGGTGTTTAATCAATCTTATGACTAGTTCTCTACAGTGAATCCATAAAGGATATAATTTGTACTAATTTTATTCTGAATATGTCCTTCCTAAGTTCAAAGAAATAAAAGATACTTTTCACTTTATATTTTTTGGTTTGAAACACAGACCTCAGCCTGTGATCATGACAGTATTAACCACAGAAACAGAAGCTTGTCTGGGATTCATATTATTGTTAGCATCAGACTTTCAGGACAAACTTACTCCGTTCAGAAAAGGTGCAGCACTGGCCAGGTGTCTGACATATCTTCTAACATGTATGTGAGACTTGTGTAACTTGACTAGTGTGTCTTGCTACCACTGCTGCGAATTAGAGTGACAGGAAACCTTTTTGCAGACCTTTGCTGATCCACAAAGTTTCTTCTGTATGCATGTGGATGCAGAGGCATGTGAGCACACATTTGTCACCAGCAAATCACCATTGTTCTCTTGGGAAGGCATAGAAGGAACATGAACTTAGGATCCTGTTCAAAGAACCATGGTAGTTTCTTATGTTTACAAAGTGGAATGTTAATATTTCAATTAACATTAATAATAATGATCCAAAATACTTTTGTAGGAAGTTGAGAAGTGAGTCAGTATAATTACGATTTGGAAGCTGGTATATGTCATAATTACAATGATTTATGGCAGAAGATTTTTCAGGTTCAGTCCCTTGGGTTGCTTTTTTCTTAGTGCAACTGCCTCTCTTTCTACATTTTGCCCAGAGGTACTCAAACAAATCTTCTGCAATCTTGGGTCAGATGTTATTGCTACAAAACAGACTAAATAGTAGTTTTTGCATTTTGATACCAGCAGAGATTCAAATATAATGCTCTTCTTCAAGGATGGAACACCAGTGATGCTGTATTGCAACCACTACACGTTCCTTCAGCGCATGCACAGTATTTCCTTGGATTGTCACCATTCCTCAGTCCAAGTACAAAGCATTCAGTAGTTCTGTTAGTTCCCCTCAGTTTCAAACCTGTTCTTCTTCTTAATAAGTGAACTGCACCTATGGAGTGTGCATTGGCAGGCTCTTTTTGAACAGGCTGACCGTTCTATGTTATGAGTATTTTTCTTTGGAGATGTGTTCCTTTCTTTCATGTGCCCATTCATCTGCATTATTTTGTATTTTGGTATTTGACCTAACCTCCACAGTTCAAATTTCCTAAGTATATTTTCTGTTTCACACCAAGCAAGGATTTTTTTTCATAAAATACAAAAGTATGGTTTGAATTATAGTGCTAAAATGTTACTCAAAACTGTTCTATTTTGTCATTAAAACATTTTTCCCATCTTGCTAGCCTCAGGAGATACAACATGTTTTCTCCATATAGGTACTAGGGGACGATAGGTAATACGCCACGTGTCAATTACATCACATTATTTTAATAAAACCTGGAGTAATTTAGCTGCAAATGCTGAAATTATTCTACTTACCTACAGACCTCTAATTATGGACAGGAAGATGAGGATTTAATGAAGAATTGTATGATTCTTTAATGGCAATTTTATGACAATTTAGTTGGCCACATTCTCACTTTCATTTGGATCCATTAGCACAGCTGGAGACAGCTAAGAAATCCCCCAGGGACACAGAAGTTTCTGGCTGGCATAAACGCAGCACTGACTTGTACTTCAGCTGTCTGAAGCAGCTGTCTGCACTGTGGGGTTCTAGAAACTCAGCAAATACAGAGAAATTACTTTATGTCTATGTGCAATACTGGGTGTCCAGACCTGAAGGTCAGAGCTAGTCATTCCTGACTGCTTTTTTATGTGAAACTGCCTAAGCTACCTTTAAATGACCTTGTTTATGAAGCAGAGGTGGTCCAGCCACATAAGCAAAACCCTGGTTTCACTCTTCTGACACCCAGGTCTGACTTTGGCTCCAACACTCAGATTTGGCCAAGGTGGGAAAATGAGTAGAGAAAAAAGTGCTTTATATCATCATCGTGATTCATGTTTGAAACTGAATAATACATACCTCAGTTTTAGAGAACAGAATGTGATGAAGAATCTGATAAATGTAGGATAAGATTTGCACGGATCTGAAAAAAGAAGCTTAAAAATCCTTTACTTCAGTGTACATCAAAAGCTTATTATGTAGTCTGTCACCTGTTGTTGAAGTCAGTGGATTGGAGACTTGAAATGTGTATCAAATACACAGCCGAAGGTACTCGGCTTTCTGAGAAAAACAACGATTAAAATGTAGGGGCTGCCTCCACTTTTTTTGTTGTGGTTTCAGTTTTGTTTGGAAGATTAAGTTGAACAATAATGTTACTGTTTTCATAATTCTGTGTTTTGGATTCATTCCCGTATCTGACTACTCACTTCTGTAAAAAGAGACGCCAGCATCCTCATCATACTGGGCCTTACAAGGCACATAAACCATGCAAGTTTGAAGAAGGGATCCTCTTGCCAATATTTCTTCTTGCTTAGTTTCATAGGAAGAATTTTTTCCCCAAAGATAAATGTTTTCACTGTTGAAAGGCAGTAACAGAGCTGCAGTAGAAAATGGTGTTCAATCCATGCCATCTGTGGGCAAACACAATGTTAGATTTCTTTTCAAAAGTAAACAACAGATGCTTTTCAGACATTATTCCTTCAGAGTCAATTTAAAATGTGAGAATTTCTACAACGTATAAATGTCTTGCAGCTCAAAGTATAAAATATTTCAGCCTTGAGTAATAGTCCTATAATTCAGAAGGTGGTTAAAACAACACTGACTCTTTAACATGAGTGATGATATGTTAGGGATTGCCTGTCCTATGGGACTCCCAAGCTGCCTTTTACTCATCATCTTTCTAGAAAATGCCATAAATTATGTAAGTAAAAATTACAAGTAGAATTTTATACAGATGTTGAGTGAGACTTTAACTCAGCAAAACTATATAGTGTATAAGGTATTCTGTTTGCAGACTCAAGTTCTGTATGACTTCTAGATGACTTTCAGGAAGAGAATTAAGAAAAAGCAATTGTCATAATGAAAATCTCTCAGATGTTAATGCTAGTTTTGCATCATCAATTTCTAATCAGGGATATCTTTACCTTTTGTAATGGAAGAAATGCACACAGTGCAAGCATAGCTGATTCATCAAGGTGTGATCTCTACCCAGACACTACTTCTGAACTAACTGTGATGACGCCAGGGATCTAACATCTGAAGGAGTAATGGTCTGGGAACTTGATAGTTGAAAACTCAGTTAGCTAGGCAAATTTCCTTTTTTTTTTTTCCTCCCCAGGGCTCTTGGAGGTGATATAGGTCATAGTCTTCATTTTTGCAAACTCAGGTAGTGCTGTGAACTGCCACAAAGAGAAACCAATCTATTATTGTAGATGACAAAAACATAAATAGAAGGAAACTGTGGATTACTTGACAAGAAAACTAATATTAAAAAGTCACTATCTTCATTCGTATACTTGAAAGCATTTCTTCTGTCTAATTCCAGCTGATCTTTAAGTGTGTAGATCTGTAGTCATAGCTTTTGCAGTCACTAACTTTCAGGAAAATAAATTCACCTAGAAGAAACTGTATTCACTGAAAGTACTAACTCAGTAGTATTATGTTGTTTGACCATTTCTTCTAACCAGTATAGTATGAAGCAAAAGATTTGCCTTCTGAATTTTTGTCTCATTTGTGATCATGCCTTTGCCACTGTGTCCTAAGTACGATTATCCTTTCTTTATGTCTAAAGCACAGACCTTACTCTATTTTAATCCTTAGTCAAACAGCTAATTAAAAATAGTTCCAAAGAAGAGAACTTTCAGCTTTCTTGACTTTAATGTGGCATAATGAACATCAAGAATGGTCTCTTTAGGATCACTTTTGAGATCTGGAAATTCTCCTATCTATAGCTGGTTCATCAGTAGTGCAAGTGAAAAGAGATTAGTCTGTATTACATGTAATTCATGATAGTTAACGGTTCAGAACCGTAGTACAAAGTCAGGATGAACATAGCCATTATCTGATTAGGGGAGGAAAGACGGGGAGGAAAACAGGGAGTTGCAGGGCCTTATGTTTCTTACTTGCTTAACTGCTATAGGCAGTATTGCTGCTCTAGATGGTGCTATTAGGAGGCCTAACGTCCCTCTACCCTTCACTGTCAAGATGTGGCTAGCCAAAACCGGGAAGTATTTTTCCTGCAATATACAGGCCAACTGTGGGTAAAAGTCAAACTACACTGAATTCAGTAAGTAAGTAAATATTACTTTGCTTACTAAGAGAAATGTCTGTTAATTTTCTAGTTCAAGAAAATTGCTATGCTTAGAGGATACAGTTTGTATTTTACATAAATGCGTATCACTGAAGTAGGACAGAACACGTATCTTTGGCTACAGAGATTTCATCTTGGTTTGCTTCAGCAGTTCAAAAAAGCACAATCAAGGCTCTTTATTTAAGAGTAAAACCAAACAAACTCGAAAACAAAGACATGCATTTTAAACTGAATCCCACAAGCTACGGTATTTATAATATATTATATTATTTCCCACACTGAAACCTAGAATGCATTTTACATGGTTGTACCCTCTATCGTTAATTAGGTATTTGATTTTGAAGAGAATGTTAGCAAAACTAGTCAAATAAACAATGCAAGACTTACAAGTCTTATTTCTCACCCTTAGGTAACAGAGCTATATAAACCAAGTCCTTTTTTAGCTCAGAACTAAAAAAGACTGGATTTAGCTCCTAAACAATACAAATTTAGTGAGAAAACAACTTTACAATTTAAATTCAATTGAGCTTTGATTAAAAGTTAGTTTTGATTGAGGACAGTAGTTTAGATAATAAAAATGTTTAATTGTGAATTCTTGCAAGTGAAATATATTAATTTTATTTTTTTCCAAACAACCTTTGGATTGACGTAAATAATTTTTCACATTTCACAGAAACATAAAATTAGGTTTTATTTGTCTTTAGTAGAGGATATTTAAAAATCAAATTCAGATACTTTTGCTGAACGATGTTTACAAGGGGGAATGCTGGTTAAATGAGTATAATGCAAGAAGTATCTGGAGTTAGTAGAAAATACAGGACATATTTAAGTTTTGTATCACACTTGTAAAACAAACATGGCATAAAATTGTTGGGCTCTTAGAAGAACTCAGTTTAGAATAGTTCAAATTACATCTGGTCTTTATTTAAACAAAGTGAACACACAAATAGTTTTTTTTCCAAAATAAAGTTGTCAGTCTTTTTTCCACTCTACTAATGATCAGCCTACAATATAAACACAAAAAACCCCCAACCAACCAAACAAAAGTAGTCTGTTAATTATTGAAATCAAGTCTATTTTTATAGACAAATTCTGATACAATGAGCGTTAAATGAACACAAATCATTAAATGAGGTGCTCTAAAATTCTGATTTTTAGATTCTTGCCTTGCAAAAAATTCTTGCCTTAGAAACATGCACCTAAAGAGGCATGCACTTGGAATAACAGTGAGGAAGTCTGCAAGCTGGCTTAGTAGCTCACAGAGAAGGATTATCGTTTGTGTAATCAAGAATTAGTGGATGTGTCAATGCATGTAATAGCACAGGATGAAGAAAGCAGCATCAGCACTTTTCCTTGTTGTTTTGAGAGAAAGGGCTATGTGTGATCCAATAAATGGAGAATAAACGGAAATATTTTATAGAAGGATTGGGCAGTATTACTGGGATAAGAATAAGGCAGGAAATAGAGTTCCATAAAGAAATATAGATCAAATATTGAATTTTAAATGCCGTATTTTCTTGCTTGGAATTCACACTTTTTACAAAATCTGTCCAATTAGCATAAAAGCTGAAGTCTACAGTAAATTGCACATAACAGTTCACATAATGTTTGTAAAAAGAATTGATTTTTCAAAAAAATGAGTTTTCTGTCACTCGTTTTTTAAACATTATCTTATAAACTGTATTCTCTAGCTGTTCAAGAAAACAGGATTTTGCAGATCATTGTAGGATTTTGCTGGCAGGAGAAGGCAGCAGGTTCATATTGGTTATTAACAATTATTACATGACCATTTGCAACAATTATTGTGCATTATGTACCACACTCGCATTTCAGATCAAGTTTTCTTCTACCAATACTTCCCATATTTAGAGACCTCTTAGATCTTAAATACTACTTTGTTTCATGCTTGCCTTTTATTTACTCTTCCCTCTGCCCCTCCCACCCCACTTTAATCACTGGAAAGGAAGGAAAGGAAACCTTAATATGGACAGTCTCTGCTATTTCCTCAACACAGGCACTGTTTCCTGATGATGAAATTTTTGAAGGAGTTTTGCTGCTCAGCAACTCTGCCTGTCTGTTAGGCCTACAGATGTGGCTTACAAAGGACAATGTATTAAGGCTGTTATTCATACTTGAAAAATGCAAACATATCTCAGAATGAAACAAGAGATACAGCTGGAGCAGAGTAAGCTCTTAGAACTTGCCTAGAAGTTTATCTAATGAGCTGTCCAAGGATGTGAAATGAGTTTATCATAGTTACTACACTGCACAATATACTTTTGTTTACATTGAAACTCCTGAAATTACTTAAATATTGTACATAAAGTAGTCTTGTTAGCTAAGTGCTTTTATAAGTGTTGCTAGAATCAAAGTAACGTACACAGGGAATTTAATAAAGATGTTATACTCCAAAATGACTAGGACTAGCATTTACAGATGCTAATATTTCAATATGTAATCTAGATGTGTGACATGCATGTGCATTACCCACGTGTGCTGCAGATGGTAGGCTCCATGAAGGTATCCTATAACATTTATGATATTTAAGCAACAGCCTTTTCAGGCAGGCAGGAACAAGCATGTAGGAGAAAAATGAAAGAAGTCGTTGGTCTTCTGGAAGCAGGTGAGATAAATCATAACAGAGTTGTGTTTTTTCCCAAAATATATATTTCAGTCATTTCAAAGCTAGAAATCTGGGGAGTCATTTTCTTTTTTCAGGCAGGATTTTGTATAGTTTCCTTATAAAGGTTTTATGTATTTTTGATCAAGAAGTGATGCAGAGAATTATGTAACTGCAAGCACAAGAAATATTAGTGATTTAAATTAATCACTAATACACAAAGTCCGGTTTGTCCTAAATTAAAGGTGAAGATAAATATATTATTTTATCCAGAAACGCACACCTCTTTAAATGCAAGGTTTTAGGAAAAAAAAAGTATGAGAAGCTAACATTTCATGCAAGAACATGTATAAAACACCTAGTGTCCTACCTGCATGCATTGCACTGTTTTCATGAATGTGAGCAGCAAACACACTTTACTCCTGGCAATAATTTTGTTATTAATAGAGTCTGGACACTTTGAAGACTTGGACAAACTGAAATGAATTTGAACACTAATTCATTATGGTTATAAATAGGGCTTTTATTCAGGAGCATTTTAGTCCATCAGTTGTACCAAAGTAAATAACACTTATGTATTCCAAAGCAGTCCCCCTGAAAGAATGATAAACACACTGCTGTTAAACCTCTTCAGTAAACAAATAGTGAGATTATTGTTATACAATTTCTCCAATTGCTTGACTCATTCTTTTATGAAAAGCTGCCTAAATTTCCAGGTCAGAAAGAACTGTTATAACCAGCTAGATATACAGCTGACTACAAGTGCCCTCAGCAAATAATTTCTGAAACAAATCTCAAACATCTGACTGAAATGAAATATAGTTTTCAAAAAAGTGTTCCAGACCTGAAGGCATTAACAAGCTGATGATAGATTTAAAAATATTCCTTAAAGTTCATGAGACATTGCAACTACTAGAAACTTAATTAGATGCAAATTGAGACAAAACGCATGTTCTTTAACTTTTTTCCTTTAGAAATAGAAAGTCTTTTTTATCAGTATCTGCACATAGGTATCAGTCCACAGCAACAGGTTTCAGTGCTTTTATTAAGACTGAAAAATGTCAATTCCAGGTAGTCACTGCTGCTATTTTCAGTATAGCTCTGGCTATGTTGCAACCTGGAGGATAATGCCAAGGTGGCAATTTGGAGCTTCCAGCAAAGCTGGACTCCTATGTCTGTCTGCTCAAGAACTGTGCATGGATCTGGAGAGTTTTAAAACCCTGACTACAGCTTTGAATGAAGCGATGCCTCAGATAGTTTGTCTATCTTCCTTCAAATGCAAGGACAATGAGGTGGTTCATTTCTTTTCTCAGTTGATGACCTGACATAATGGAAGCCCTGATGTCTTAGCTGAGGTATGTGAAGTAATGCTCTGATGACTTCTGAGACTGTGGAAGGTGGCTCAGACACTTCAGCACAGCTGGCTGTCACAGCATAAAGCATCCTCCAACTGAGTAAATGGAGGTAAATTTCTGTCTATATTACATAATATTTATGAACTAACTAGTTCTTTCAGGTCAATTATATGTTATTAGCTAACTTGGATTTTTTCGCTCTTTAAGAACATTTTAACTTGAATAAAGATTGTGTAGGAATATATATATTCAGCAGTTGCTAATAATGTAGGAGAGAGAAGAGAACTTGGCCTTTTCTTCTGTATGTTCAATGTCCTGCCATATAATACAAGAAGTGAAGACAAGGAAATAAGAATGCATATATTTATTTAATGATTGTTCACTAAAAGGGTTGTTTTTCATTTGAGAGTAAATTCCATGAATATAAATACGAATTATATTTAAAGTATGATTTTTTACAGTGGACTGACCTCAAGTAGACTAAATTCTCCAAAAGTTCTGTTGAATACAGAGTTCCACTGAGAATAATAGATTTTGAATCAAGCTGAAACTGAAGGATGGAAGTTTGTCAGAAGTTACTGAAATTGAAAGCTAAAATTTAAAGCAGCATGTAACCTTTATGAAATAGTTGCCAACACAATTATTATATAAATTTTAGCATAACAATAGATACAATTTGTAAATTTGCATAATAAGAAGCTGCACTTTTCTTTCATTTGAATGAAACACAGTAATGTACTCATTTCAGTAAAAGCAGTCTTTGACTTCACATTAGTTTACCTAGAAGCATTACTGTGAAGATTGCTATAATATGCCAATCAAAAAGATTATAATTCATAAGATCATTTTACCAAGCCAGTTTTCCTCTTGAGAAGTTACATAGGAGTTGTGTATTTTAAAATAAA
Source organism: Leptosomus discolor (assembly GCF_034619465.1). Classification (NCBI taxonomy): domain Eukaryota; kingdom Metazoa; phylum Chordata; class Aves; order Leptosomiformes; family Leptosomidae; genus Leptosomus; species Leptosomus discolor. The sequence continues at coordinate 55,147,089 of NC_141419.1, read as the reverse complement.
ACCATCTGTGTATTTAAAATTATTTTATATTCCTCAGTTCACAAATACGCAATCCTCAGCTTGAAGAAACTTCAAATACTCGGTTTTGAATACACTGAGTTACTTGTGCCAAAAATTTCTGATTGTGGAAAAAGATTTGCTACATTTAATTATGTTTGAAGTTTCTGCTGTCAATTTAGAGCTACATATAGATTACATAATGGAATTATGTAGAGATTTCAACACATAATGGACATTCAACTTGTCTAGTATGACTTGTGACAGCATTCTTGGGTTTTGGGTGGAGGATTTCAGCAAAGAATTGTCAATGATTCAATGTGATTGCAGTCCACTCAGACTGAGTTTTAGCACATTTCTGAACTGCTGCAGAAGAAAATAAAGGGTTAGAGAAATGCACATTTTCCATAAAATGTTTTTCTTGGATGATGCTTAGGTGCTATCTATGTTTGAAGTGGCTCTAGGTTGCCAAGAAAAATAGACTTCTCTTTAACATTTCATTATTTCACTACACCCTCATTCTCACTCCACCTCCCAAGAAATAACCTTAAACTTAATTTGAAACAATAATTAAATCTTTTCAGACAGGCCAAAATCAAATCTTTTACTGAGTTAAAAAAAAAAACACTTTTTTTTTTTTTTTTCAACATAACTTTCATATCTTTATGGAAACAGAAGTCCTGAATTCTGTGAGGAGGATTGGTCTGTTGATATTTTTAACCAGTTCAGCTGTTGGATCAGCACCTAATTTTCTAGATGCTCTTGTGAACCACATTTCTTAAAAGGCTGAAGTTATGCATCATGCATCCAAAGAAACACTAAAACACTTTCTAGATATCTAACTTTATTGGAAACCATGTTCTTTTTGATGTTGTGGTTTGGTTTGTTTTGAATAAAGTCAAGTATTTCAGTATTCCAGTGACAGAAAGGGAAGGATTGCATTTTATGAGTCCTGGAAAAGTGGTAGATAAGAGGAAATTTATTTAACAAAGTATTCTGACATTTGGAATTTATTTTAATTTCATATCTGAACAAAACTTCGTCTGAGAATATCGGAAAGAAGATTTAATTGAAACATTATAGAAAGCACTGAAGAAAGAAGGAAATTGGTGTTGTGTCATAAATCAGTAATGGATACATGTGCTCTGCAGTTCAGAAAGAAGAGAATGTCATGATACAAGGTTCTAAGGAAGTAGGTAATGGAGGACATTTCTAAGAAATTATCAGATTCATTAAAAGGGTAATGAGATGCTTCATTACCATGCTGGTAATCAGAAGCTTCAGCTACCTTGTGCACGTGTTAGAAAAACAAACACTGTATGAGTTCTCAGGCTAAAACCCAAGGACATTTGGGGTTTTATTTTTACATTTCTTAGCCTAAAGCTAAGTTTCAGATGCAATTCTGTTTTCATATTTCCCCTTTATAAGATCTAGCTTATTGTGCTACATTAAAGCAGGAGACTGCAAAAATAAGAAATTAGTTTACACTTACTTAAATTTTAGTTTTAAAAAGCTTGGTTTTAAGACCATAAGAATACATAGTGAGTGGATCAGTTTAATCAGAAAACATTTAAAGAGTGCTTTATAATAGTAATGTAATTAGACATGTAATTGTTATGCCTGAACAGAGCTAAATCTTAAAAATTAACTTTGTTTACAGATCTGGTTACATTAAAAAGGTGGCCATGTACAAAATTTTAAAAGAAAATACTTGCTAGATTAATACTTACTACTTTCATAAAGAAAGAAACAAGTGTCCTGAGTCACTTTATGCAGATATTTGTGCTACAAGAAGTAGACAATCTGAATAAAGGCTTATGCAATATTTTCTTTATCTACATAGGATTGCTGAGAAATAACTTACAGTATAGTTCACAGAAATTACATGTAAAACAAATTTAGTTTTATTTAACAGTGGCCCACATCAAATGTAAAGTCTAGGAAATATGGAGGAATAAGAACTTAGTGAAGTCAATCACTGAGTGTGGCAGTGAAAGCATTCAGATTTTAATTTTTTGGCTTTTGATACGCTTTCTGACAGCATCCTTCTGGACAAAATATCCAGCATACATCTGGACATGTACATAAATATGATGGGTGAACAATTGGCTGAAGGATCAGGCACAAAGAGTTGGAGTAACTGAGGAAACAAATGCTGGATTCTGACCTGGGCTGGTGTAATCCAGGATATAGGTACAGATTGGTGGACAAGAGGCTGGAATGCAGCCCAGCAGAAAGGAATCTGGGGGGTGTTGGTTGGTTATAAACTCAATACAAAGCAATAACATGCTCTGGCACCAAAAGGGCAAGCTGTATTACGGGGTGCATAAGGCACAGTCTAGGTGACTGGTCGAAAGTAGTGATTGTCTGGCTAAGCAGTAGTGCAGCCTCATTTCAAGTACTGTATGCATTTTGGGGGTTTTCCGTGAGAGGGTGGTCAAGGGTGACACTGGAACAAGTTCCCCGGGGAAGTGGTCATGGCCCCAAGCCTGCTGGTGTTTAAGAAGCGTTTGGACAATAATCTTAGATGTATGGATCAAATTTTATATTGCCCTGTATGGAATCAGGAGCTGGACTCGATGATGCTCGTGGGTCCCTTCCTACTCAGGATGTTCTGTGATTCTATGATTCACTAGTTTTTATAGTTGCCAAATTGCAATACTTAAAACAAGACAGTAATGGTGAAAATGCTGGAAAGTAAACAAAGAGGAGTTTCTCATGATTACAGAGACTTATTTGCAAGATACATAGTCTGAAAGTTCATTCATACATTTCTGAAAGTAAATAATTTCTTTCATAGTTACCTGAAAGAAGAAAGCTGAGATTCTAGGTTTTATGAATTTAATGTACACATGTAGAGGCTGTAACATGATTTACTTCTTGTATTAAAGTCCGATAAACACACAAGAACGCCTCTGGTACTCTCACAGAAAAATGTAGTGATTCTTGTTAATTAAGTTCTTGTGAGCCGCCTTTTGTTCCTTTTTATGTGGCTTAGAAAATGATGGGAAACAGGGGTTGTCAGTGTTCCATGCTTGATTGTATTTTTCTTCTCAAATCAGAGGCAAATGGTCAGAGGCAGGAAGATGCTGCCTTGCACAAAGGATACGTATCACAATTACCTCACTGCAACTGTTCTGCAGCTAGTGAGGCTGAAGTTTCGCTTTTCGGAGGCTCATCCCATCTCACAGACACATCTCTGAAGATAGAGTGTTTCCTAACCTGTCCTGGTTCTGCTGCCCACATTCAGAATCTTCCTCTGTGTCTTCTTGGCACATAGATTTAATCTGTAGCTAAATCCAGGACTCAAGCACCACTGTCTACCTCAGTGCTAAATTCATGGCATGTCTACGTCCCCAGAAGTCTCACCTACAAAATTCAGGATCATTTTTCAATAGGAGTACAGATCTTGCAGTACTTCAGATTAAACTTAGAGATAAAAATGAATGGCTGTAAGTTTTTCAAACCATAAATGCATATTCTCGCAAAAAAAGTGTGAACTATAATTTGTACTAGATAAATTTCATGATTATCCTGAAAGGTAACCCCAAACCAGCCCCTTTTCATTATTATAGGTGATGGAAGTATTTAAAAGATGTGTAGATGTGCCACTTAGGGACATGGTTTAGTGGTGAACTTCACAGTGTTATGTTTATGGTTGTACTCGATGATCGTAAATGTCTTTTCCAACTTAAATGATACTGTGATTCTATGAAAAAGTAAATAACCTTCATGAAATGTGCATCAAAAAAGGCAGATCCTAATTTCTTCTCTGTTTGATATATCGAGGAGCTAGCCTTGGTTCCTGGTTTGAGCTAGAACAGAACCAATTCTTCTTTTCAGCTAGGTCTCTTCTAAATGACTGCACCTTCTGATGTAAACGACATATTTTTTTCAGACAGTGTCTTCTTCTAGAAGTGATAGAGTTTAAAGTTTATACCTACTACTAATGAATGGGATGCAGAAAGACTCTTGCTTGTACTTGCTCCTATAGGAATGAAGATCACTGCTAAATCTTGTGTACCTTGTTGAAGTTCTGTAAGTAAGCTGAGGAATTATAAGGGTCAAGTTCTTTTCTCATATGGCCAGCATCCAAAAAGGATGCTGTCTCCATTCTTTTTCCTTCGGTACCAACCCATGAGCTCCTGAATCCATTTCCTGTCTGCCACTGAGTCCAGTCTGGGACTTTCCCAGTGCCTGCTCTGCAGCATCAGTGGTGATGTAATCGTCATTGAGGGAGTTTGATATTGGGTGTTTTTTTAAATATTTGTATATATTTCATAGTTTTCTTCTTAATATTACTATCTTTTTATTATTATTGTTTCATTAAAGCTGTTGTAGTGGTTTTTTTTTTTTCAACCTATAAGTCTCTCTCCCTTATTCTCTTTCTCATCCCCTTCTGGGAAAGGAGAGGTGTTAATAGAAAGCATCTGTCATTCGTCTGATGGCCAGCCCAGTCCTAACCCTTGACAGCCTGGTCTCAAGCAAAATGAACCTCTTAAAAAATCACTGTAAATAAATAAAATTTTTTCTGAATCTTCACAAAGACTGCTACTTGCTCCTCCTTCTCTTATTCATGAACATACCTAATTTTGAAGGGCACACAGAAAGAACCAATAAAATGAGATTCTTTACAGATACACAATTACAGCAAAACCAAAACTTGCCACTTCTATTGTTTTTGTTGTCAACACACAGAAGTCAGTGCTTGTTTCTCTTGTAGTTTTATTTTACTTCAGTAAAACATATCAGCTGTGATATTTCTGGCAAAATACATTCAAATGCTTCTTTATAGGCACTTACAGGAAGGGCAGAAGATTTATGCTGTGCCTGATCTGAAATAGCGAGCATCAAGGTATGAATTAACTCTATGCAGCTCCCTACACATTTGATCATCTATTTGAAATGTAAGGTTAGTATGTTAAAATAGTTTCAGATAAATATCAGCTAGCTAATCTGGTTGACTTTGAGAAACTGCCCAAATGTAGTTGTGGTTGAAGCAACTTCATTGTATCTGCAGTGTATCCACACAGTTTATTTTTTTGTTGATCAAAGACTCTGTTATACCTGAGGGATGCGCTGGAATGATTTATGCACATGAAGGATTTGTTAAACTCATTCTGATTAGTTCATTAAAAGCTTGAATGCCATTTGAAAACCTTCTATGCTGTTTGGTTTTCACTCAAAAATTCTAAATCAGAGTAATTGAAAGCGAGCAAAAGTTACAAAGACGATAGAGAACAAATAAAATACATTTGCTCACAATTTATCTTCTTTGAACAGTACTGTCTGTTGCGAGAGATGACAGGCTGCAGGTGATAATAGCTTCAGGAGGGACCATATTCCTCCTGTCCACTGTGTTCTGTCTAGGGGATGCTCTTGTTGTGACCTAATGCTACTGTTCACAGCACACATGAAGCACTGGCACGAGCTTTGCGTTTGCCCAAAACCTGAACAGGAGCTGCGTGGACCACCAGACCTCTCCTCCCCATTAGTCAGTCCTCCTGTGTGCAAAATGTATCAACATGCCAGGCCTGAAGGTGCCAACGAGTTTTAAGTAGGCATACTGATTGCTTCTGCCGGCATTTACATCTCCTTGTGAACACCGTAAAAATATCCTAATGGTACTCTTAACTGTAAAACACTCAACAGTGTCTGAATAACATAGGACACTACTGTTTTGCAGAGGAAAAATTTGGCTCTGTCCCTAGATAAATACTAAAAAAGGCATTTAGCCAAAAGATTTGTCTATATAATTTTGGATTTTTTAGTTTAATTTCAATTATGAAATGTTTCTATTAGGCAAACTTTCTCTTTGCTTCAGCTTCCTATGTCTACTTCAAACAAAGTAAATTAATATATACAAAGAGGTTTTCCCTACTTGATAGATTAATGCCGTTGGGTGATGGAGTATAGTATCTAACTTTCTTTTCAGTTTTCACAGGTTCTAAATATTATGCCATGATGTATGAGGGAATACACATAGAACAAACTTTTCAAAGAAGTATGACATTAGCACATCAAATGTGTTTCTGGCAAATTTGAATATACGGTGAGAATATTTAACTGAATTGTTTTTCTACAATTTAACTTAAAAGATCATATTTTAAATAGTGTTTTTAGAAAGCATTTTTAACTGCATTTAAAAATATTTTTCACTCTTTTTCAAACAAGATTTTACATAAAAGAAAGAAATTATGTAAATCTAAAATTGTTTCAACATTCTTATCTCATCAGTAACATTAAAATTATATTGTTAAGTTTCTTTTTGACATACGGTCTTTTATTTATATGCTTTATTTATACTTATTTACACAAGTGCTTATATAGTACTAAAACATTCTGATCTACAGAAGACTAAACCAAAATTAAGTGTTTTGTTCTTAAACAGTGTAAATAAGTCTAGAGTTTGAAAACCGTAAAAAAGGTATTTAATTTTCTCATGAGCTATACCTCTGAGTGTCATGCTGTATGTGCAAACATCTTGGGAGGTAGTTCCCTTTGGAAACGTGATTTCATTAGTCCTGCATTTACGGTTTTGTGATACTTTCCGAAGCCATGGAAGGCCCATATCATGTTTTTACTTATAGAGGTCAGATAGAGATTTTATTCCACAGAAACTACATTCATATTATCAGGCATGACTGGATCCAATAGGTACAGAGAATCTTGTATTTTTCTGTATGACCTGAAGAAGCAATGTTTCCTTAAAGAGCAAAAGATGAGGGTGTCTGTGTGTGTGTGGAATAGAGAGTTTTTCTGGCTTTTCTTCTTGTTATTCTGGCCTTCAGAATGTAAATTAATGCTCTGCTGTCCCTGATAGAGACTGAAACAACACGCTACAGTGCCAAACCAGGGATGAACTTCCTCTATTTATCTTGCTGAAACATTAACTCTAAAGACTTGTTTTGACTGAGGACTAATCAGGTGCTAGGAGCTCTGCCAGGGAGGGATGTGTATTGTGATGCACCTGCCTTGATGGGAAGACAGTCACCCATTTCTCTTCCCTGGTGCTTATCAGGGGTTGCAGCAGAGCCAGTGCCTTTTGCACTCCCTCCAGCAGCCGTTACCCAGCAAAGCTCCTGCAGAGCTAAAGCAGACCATGGCTTGAGGTGTCTGCTGGCTCCCAGCCTGGTGCTTTGCCAGGGAGAACCCCAGAGATCCTTCCTATTTCTGTTTATACACTGGATGTTTCCTCAGAAGGACAGTCTACTAGCCTACACTTGCTCGAGAAAAGACAAGTCTTAAACCAGCCTGTCACATTTGTTTATTTGGAGAGCTTTTTGTTAGGATTTTCTGTGCTGTCCAGTCTAAGTACATTGCACAGTCAATCTTTTTGATGGATTGCTCCATTTCTGCCAGCAACCCTAGCTAATAAAAAGAATAGATGCATACAGAAGTGATAAAATATGGAATGTAGCAAACTTTTTGTGTGCTTGGCAATATATGTGAGCATTCAGTCAGATTTGGAGAACAGAACAATATCCACTTTATTATACATATTTTCTCATCCAAAATTCAGTTTTACAGTCTTAATAAATGCTTTTAAATGACCCTAGTTTCACATACAGTAACATCTGAAATAGGTTTCTGTCTTATAAATTCACAGATGACTGACAAGCCCAGATAAGATAGTTCATTCTTCCCTTACTCTTAATTCCCTGTAGGTTTTGTTGCCTGCAGCCCAAAGAAATCACTATTTTAATGCAGTTTTGAAGAATGGTCTCTTCCCCTTCCCCTCCCATTTTCCCCCTTCCTCTTCCCCTTTCTACTCCCCTCTGTCCTTCCTTACCTTTCTCTTTCTCTTTCTCTTTCTCTTTCTCTTTCTCTTTCTCTTTCTCTTTCTCTTTCTCTTTCTCTTTCTCTTTCTCTTTCTCTTTCTCTTTCTCTTTCTCTTTCTCTTTCTCTTTCTCTTTCTCTTTCTCTTTCTCTTTCTCTTTCTCTTTCTCTTTCTCTTTCTCTTTCTCTTTCTCTTTCTCTTTCTCTTTCTCTTTCTCTTTCTCTTTCTCTTTCTCTTTCTTTCTCTTTCTCTTTCTCTTTCTCTTTCTCTTTCTCTTTCTCTTTCTCTTTCTCTTTCTCTTTCTCTTTCTCTTTCTCTTTCTCTTTCTCTTTCTCTTTCTCTTTCTCTTTCTCTTTCTCTTTCTCTTTCTCTTTCTCTTTCTCTTTCTCTTTCTCTTTCTCTTTCTCTTTCTCTTTCTCTTTCTCTTTCTCTTTCTCTTTCTCTTTCTCTTTCTCTTTCTCTTCTCTTTCTCTTTCTCTTTCTCTTTCTCTTTCTCTTTCTCTTTCTCTTTCTCTTTCTCTTTCTCTTTCCCTTTCCCTTTCCCTTTCGCTTTCTCTTTCGCTTTCTTTCTCTTTCTTCTCCTTCTCCTTCTCCTTCTCCTTCTCCTTCTCCTTCTCCTTCTCCTTCTCCTTCTCCTTCTCCTTCTCCTTCTCCTTCTCCTTCTCCTTCTCCTTCTCCTTCTCCTTCTCCTTCTCCTTCTCCTTCTCTTTCTCTTTCTCTTTCCCTTTCCCTTTCCCTTTCCTTTTCCCTTTCCCTTTCCCTTTCCCTTTTCCTTTCCCTTTCCCTTTCCCTTTCCCTTTCCCTTTCCCTTTCTCTTTCGCTTTCTCTTTTGCTTTCTTTCTCTTTCTTCTCCTTCTCCTTCTCCTTCTCCTTCTCCTTCTCTTTCTCTTTCTCTTTCCCCTTCTCTTTCTTTAATTTCTCCATCTCCCTTTTCTTTTTCACTCCCTCTCCCCTTCTCTTTCATTTTGTGTTCTCTTGGGCAATGAAATCTCTGGTGATGGCTTCATGGAATATCTAATTCTCCACAGCAACATACAACTCAAAACTTATTCTAGATCTTATTTAGAATCCCATGTTCTTCTGATCTAATTGCAAAAGGATTTAAAAATTAGTCAATTTAGGGAGATTTCTCAAGTGGTTACTCAGATATTCAAAAGAAAACTGTGCAATTATGAGTTAGAGAGACTGGTTTTGTGCAGGTAATGTCTAAAGACATAAAATCCTACATTAATCCCTACAAATGACTGGACTAACAATATCATGCAAGCATAATAAACAATAGAAGTTGCTTTGGAAAAATAGATATTGCAGGAGAAAACTATAAAACTAACAAACACTAAAAGCTATATTGCAGGTAATTTTGCTGGGGGCAGTGAGCAGGGAAAGGATCACAATGAATAGAAACAGGCACCAAACATCTACCACACTTGCACACATTTATCTATCTAAGATTCAATGCTTGTGTCAGGAGAGACTACTTGGGAGGATTTCTTCCAAGTACCATTTTGCTGCTATGATTTAAATAGCATATGCTGGTGCTTGTTAAGATCGAGAATGATGATGACATGGGTGAGGTGATGTGAACAAATGAGTTTCAGCTGTATCATATTTTAATATTGCTGCATATTATGGTAAGACAGTGAATATTCTGAATGATTGTTCCCACTCTATTCTAATCTTGCTCCTGCTTTTACTAAGATGTATCACCAACCATTTCCCATTGAAGTGGGGGGGGCTATCTATGTCTAGTCCACCATTTTGTAGTGATTGTTAACAGAACTTATATCAGTCCAAGAATATTACTCACTTTCTCAAGTAGTCCATTTATGAATTCTTCCTTACACAAAGAGAAAGTGCCTGCTCATTTTATCCTATCACCTATGTGAGAACTGCTGGAGGTCAATTTTTTTTTTCAGAATCACCTTTAATAAGTTCTTTTTATTTCAAGGATAATGTGGTGTATATTTTTTGACTTGTAAGGTAATGAAGGGAGTAACTTTCAAGGAAATAAATTTAGCAGCAGAATTGACATTGACAAAAAGGGCTACTTATGAGCCTGCGGTTCTGTATACAGGTATGAGTGTTGCAGTAAAGGAAAAGAGTTTCTTAGGAGAAAATGATGAAATTAACTGAAATACCTTGTGAATGTATAGATGTCTAGGGAAATACTCTTAGAAATAGCATTAGCTGTGTATATTGGAAATTTCCAAACAATAGGAAATCAAGAAGCATTTCACTTGGCCTTTCCTAAAATCAACTTTTTGTGCCATTTAAACCAGAAATTGCCTGTGGAATTCTAGGAATGAATTCTTTCTAGCTTGTCTGATGTCAGTTTCCTTCCTCAATTAAGGGATGATATGAGTTTTAAATACCCTGCTTTTTCAGGAGCTGATTTTCTTTTCTTAAGAGTCACAGAAGGAACATCGCCAAGATCAGGGATTCTTTCTCAGTTTAACTGGTATAACAAAAGCTTCAGCAATATGATCATAATGAATCAAACGGTGTAAATCGTGGACTTTTCTGTGATAATTCATTTGTAGTTGAGAAATTCCACTAATCTTCCATTCTTCTGAAGTGGATCCTGGTCTGCTGTAGTGAGCCACATTCTACTCTGACCCTGTATATCTATGCTACTATTAGAATAAAATTAGAACAACTCAGATGTCAGTTACGACTTTAAAAGTTATGGAAGTAAAGATGTATCACAGTTTCGCTGATATAACCTCTGTTACAATGGTTCTCACCAAATTTCAGTCATAGAAATGCACATATACACAAAAATTAAAAATACTAGGTCTTTGACCTCTGTTTGTAAAATTAAGTAAGAATCAAATTATCTGGTCTAAATGCACTTTCCTTAGAGCAGAACTTTAAGAGAGGGAACTGTCTTTCATTCACCATTATTTGCCCATGATCTTAGTGCCCAATATTCCAGTGCTCGTCATTCCTCAGGACCAGTCTGATTGTACCGACAGCAGAAGACTCCCCATGGACTGGTTATCCTCCACACCATCCCAGTCAGGTTATTCTTCCTGTCTTGAAGGTTCCTCTGATACAAGATGAGTGAACTGGGAACCAACTGAACAGTTTTAGCATCAGTTTGTCAGTGCAGCAGGAAGTCTTTATAGTGAAGCTGAAAGTATACTTTGATTCTGAATATCTGTATGTATATCTTTAAAGGATGAAAATCTTCAGTCTGAAATGTGGGAAACACTGGTTTGAGTAGGTTCAGTGATGTTAAAAGACATTATTTGGCAGCTGAGTGCTAAAATTAATCTCCAAAATTTAGGATAGTGGGGCAGAGATTCAGGTTATTTTTATTAACTTGACCTCTTTTCTCTTGTGGGTTATGGCAGTTAAAAGGGCATTTCCTTGAAATATAGGAGGTGAATTCCAAACGTAATTTCCCATAACTGAAAGTGGAAAAATCTGCCTTGTTTAGTAAGTGTATAATATTTCTTACCCACCCTTATGTTTAGGATTTGAAAGCAAACAAATTTAGTATTTTGAATTACCTGTAAAAAAGAAAATCATAAAACATAAATTATCCTTTCTGGTTGCATGATAATTACAAAAAAATGAGTCACTTTTCAAATTCAAGTACATGTTTATTTTGTCTTTAAGACTGAAGAACAGGCAGATTTCCTCTCGAGGTGCTAGATTCAATATTAATTAAGCTTAATTTTAATAAGGCTGTAGAAATTACAGTTTTCTAGCGAGTAAGCTGGCATCCCCTTATGTTGGTAACTCTTGATCAGCCACTGAACATGAGGGGTTCAATTCCATATTCAGATCGAGGGGATTTAAATGAAATAGGCAGCCTGTGCACATACACATAAGCAAGAGAAAGGAGAGAGACATTCTTACAACAAAATCCTCTGTCCTTTGGACATGCCAGAGATTGTAGTGGGGAGTAGTCTTGTATTTTCTTTTTGTACTTGTATATACTGTAATGCAAAATCTAATCTGTATATATAATACTATAATTAGAGTTATGGAAAATGTTTTTAAACCCTTTGTTTATTTACCAAAGAACTTAAACTTCACTTTTCTATTATATATTTTTTTTTCCCTAGCCTGCAGTCCCTCAAGATGAAGGTCCAGGTAAGAAATAATTCACATTACAGCTAGTTTGAAGCTCTTCACACACTTACTGGACAACCGAAATAGACCTGCAATTAGCTAGTAATTCGTGTGTGCTAATTGGCTTTTATAGAGTTTAATTTGCTTTTCTTTTACTGAAAGTGCTGTCTTGAATCACTTTCCTCTGTCTAGATTCTGTTCTTTTAGAAAATTTAGTCAATCTAAAAGTTACATCAAAAGAAGTGAGGAGAGAGGGACGAATTGGCAGTGCAATTATACAGGTTTCAATTCCAAGCAATATAGCATAACATCTAGTATTTTCAATAAATTCACTTGTTCATTAACACTTAGCACTTAGATATGACGAGCCAATGTTATTCCTTTGTATGATGTGTTTATCTATCTATAGGTCAAAATAAAAACTTTCCTGATGATTTTCATCTGCTCAGGCTTTGATGAGTTCTTTGTCTGAGCGTACATGCTGAAATCTTGGTGTGGTGTGATACTTACTTAGTAGCATACAGCAATCTGCACTACCATGTTAAAGCTGGGTGGAGAAGCAGCTTACTACATGGCACATCACTAAATGCCTGCGAGAACAGCTTGCTGATGATCCTGACGCTGCAAGTGGCTCCTGAAAAGCACTTGCTTGCTACTGCTGTTGCCACTTTGTGAAGTTGAGCAGTGTCATTCATTTTGTTATTCTGTGCCAAAAAATCCTACTCCTCTTCTCGAAAGATGGAACATAAAAGAAGGTCACTGAACATTAGCTGTGACTCCAGAAGATTGAAATTTGTAAGGCACACAGAAGGAAAGAAAGAAAAGAGCAGAACCATATTTTTGACTAAAAGGTATTTTTGTCTATTTTAAGAGAGAAAATGTGCAATTCCAACCTCACTGGATTACATATGTCAGTATACAGAGTCTTCTTTCTTCTTCATTATCTTGGTTAAAATAGCAATGTGTGATGATGGAAAACAAATGTTCAAATATAAACCATATTTACGCATGGTATGCTGGAGACATTTCTAAAGAACAATGGAAGTAAGAAATGTTTCTGACAAAATCAGTGTCTACATGGATGTGGTAACAGCGTAAATTCAAAATCTACAGAAGAGATTATTAAAAATGGTGTATCTCAGTTTTACGAAATGTTCTTAAGAAACCATAAGTAAATTCAGGGAGATACCGTACACAATTGAGAAGTTTAAGACAGGAATGAATTTTCAATATTACTATTTCTTTAAAATGATTTGACAGATTCATTTTCAAGTAATTAATCTTAAAAAACACCGAGAAACTGATATGCAGCCTAAGAATCACTTTTCCAACTAATATTTATTTTTCCGAAAGAAGCAAGAGTATGACATCATCATTCGATTGATTATTCTTTTAGAATAGATAGGATTGTATAGTCTAATTCTCAGCATTGTTTTTCAATATATAGACGGAAAAAATAGCATGACTAGTTTCTTAAACTAAAAAAAAAGACATATAAGATGCATGATCAGAGTGCGGAATCACTTGAGAAGATAATATGACATTTATATATTTTTAGAAATTTTCCATTTTATTATTCCAGAATGAATTGGTTTTGGGAATTCACGGCTCTGTGACACTTGAGAGGGATGAATTGTCATTCTGACTTCCATGAGAAAGGATTCAATTTTTCAATTGTTTTGACTTCTAAAATTTTAAACATTCACTTAACATGAGATTGATAATGGTTATTTGTCATATAGAAAATATGACTTGGATTTATAGAATTAGTTCACATTTTCTACTCTTTGCCTTGCATCTCTAGAGTGATTTTATTCTAGTTGTATATGCTTTTGGAATAAAAGCTATCAGCCTTCCTAACAGATAAGCATACTTAAAATCACATCGTCTTGTGTAAGTGGAGACAGTGATACATATACACAGAGGCATACACATGCCATGTTGTCACAGCCTTGCCAGAAGCAGTACATTTGAACCAAACACTTCTGGCAGTATTATTATTCCTGGAACTACTGTCTTCTAGGAATGTGGTTAAAGATAGGGCCATAAATAACGTTAGAAAGATACTACGCCCAATAAAGAGAACAAAGGCCTGATCCCAAGCAAAAGCTGCATAGCTGATGCTAGCTAACTGCATGGCCCAAATCATGTGTCAGCTCAGCTTAGGCAAGAATCATATTCCCTCTTCCTACCTGTCACCCACTGCCAGCCATATGCTAGTGCTTCCAACCAGAGGGAACATTCTTAGTGTTCAATAGTGCCTAAAAAATGCCATTTTGGAGAAACATGTCAGCAGCAGAATTAGGTTTTTGTTACTTTTTTGCAAAGAACTGTAATGTTTGTAACATAACCATGCTTAACTTACAGGGAGTACACCAAAGCTGAGTCCCAAGTCTTCTAGTTTTTGTATAGTCTTCCAGTACTTTTTATTTCTTTTGAAATACATTATCTGAAATGTCATATAAAACTGACCTGAAGTGCTTTAGAGAAGAGGCTCCCTAAATGTATGGTTAGTAATCTAAGGAAGCTTGGTACCCACAACTCCTTTAGCGTGCTGATACAGCTCCTTTAATTCATACTTTTAAAATACATTACATTCTGATTTTTATTTTACTTGTTATCTTTTTCCCCACCTCTCACTGCCTATACAGAAACCATACTTGGAATTAAACATTCATCTGAATGGTTTACAGAAAGTCCCCAATGCAGTTCAACTTGAGTTTTGGCTAGAGGCCTAGAGAGGTAAGGCAGCCTTGTCCTTTTAAAATGCTGATTGGATTGACAAACAAGGGTTCAGCTCCCAGTTTCATCATATAAATCCTGTGTGACCATGGGCAAACTGCTTACAATCCTGCTGTGTCTCAGTTGTCTTTGCAAAAGATGTGCTTTGTAGTAGTTCCTTTCCACACAGAGGTACTGTGAGAGTAAATACATCAATAACGGTGAAGCATATAAATACTCTAGTATCAGAGGTTATAGAGTACCATGGTTATTTTCTCCTCAATGTTACACCCATTCTAAACTAGTAGCCCCCTTGTCCTATTGCAAATGGGCTCGTTTTCCACGGATGTCATCACAAGATGTCTGTCTATCCTGTGTGTCAGTAATGCTTTTCTAAAACAGTTTACTATGTAACTCAGTTTCTGATTTCTCCCACAGACTACTTCTCATTTACAAATGAACAAAAGAAACACTAGGAAAAACAGAGAAAATAAAGAGTAAAAAGCCCAAGACTATACAAAATTAAAATATTTTATGAAGTTAATTATAGCAATGTTGAGGTCCACTCTTAATTTGATATTGGGATATGATGCCCATTTTTATTTATCTCTGTTGAGAAATTGGTTCACTAGGCAACTGTAGAATTTTATCTCTTTCAGGATAATAAACCCATCGCTCACTTAAAAAAGTCTTTTTCTTCTTGTCTTTCAGAATTTTCTTGTTCCAGGACAAAACACTTCATAATCTTTTCTCCTTTTTTTTTTTTTCCTAAAAGCCAGAATGAACTAACTTGTCTGGATTCAGACTTCACTGTCTGTTCCATCCAGGGTTATTCACTGAGCTCTTCAAAGGTTACTCTTCAGAACTCCAATTTGTAATCAGGCCCTCTGTTCACCTTCAGGCTCTATACTACAATTAAATATTTGTTCTCAGAGGTTCCTTAGCTTTTTTCTCACTGCTTCATCAGTGATAGGCTCTTTTGAGGCTTTTTATTTTAGAGCACCATAAACACTTTTATTCATGCTTCCTTGTATTCTAAAGAAAATCAGTAACTTGTCTTTATTTAGCCCACCTGATTTGTTTTTGCAGGTGCTCTGGCTTTAGGCCAGAAGTTAGAAGACCTTGGCCTGTGGATGAGTTTCAGTGGGACAGCCCAGGTCTAGTAGATCTTTAGATAACTATCTCTTTGCAGCTTTCCCCCACTTTTGTTCTTTACAGCTTTTCCATGTTTTTGTCCTGTACTCAAATACTTGCATTAAGTCATTTCTACACAGAAGAGTTTTGGAGAAGACACATGTATTACCCTCTCTTCTTTTGTGAAGCCCTTATTTTTTAAAGAACACCTTCAGGCATGTGAAAACAGTTTCTGAGGTGTAGTCCATCAGGAGATAATTAGTTCTAATTTCCTTACTTTAAATTATGTATGCATGGTAATCTTTCATTGGAGAAATATAATTTGTTAATTAGACAAGCGACTAGAATCCATTTAGAACAGGAAAAAAAATAACTGTGTATTTTATCCCTGAGTGTCACAAGTAGGATTCACTCTTAATGATGTATTCTATGAGCAGAATGAGGCAGAATTATATCTGTGTGATGTTGTGCCTACCAACTGGTAACCAGATGTTATTACAGACCTTACTAATTACCAAGTTGCTTTTTGGTAGTATACTTGCTTACTAGACAAAAATGAAGCCAAAAATATAACCAGACTCATATGGTCTGCAAGTGTGCCTGGGGCACCAAAAATATCTAGTCACTGGCTAGGTGAATTGAGCTGTATTGAGCATTCTGCATTGGAAATTGCCTGGTTTATGAGTTGTATTTATTTCTACTTTAATTAAAGTGGGCTGAATCTGGAATAATTCTGGTGATCTCAGAGGAAACAGTCTGTAATCTTTCAATGTACATGACTATTATCAGGAGAAGGCTTCACATCTCTTATTCATCTACACTATTTATTGTGAATCAGGGTCTAACTATAGTTTTAAAAGAAATTATATCGTTTCCACTGAAATGAACCCTGAAAGCTTGTAGAATAATTATTCACAGTCACACTTATAATTAACAATGACAGGAAGACTTTACTTAATATTATCACACATAAGTGAAAGACTTAAGGCAAAAGCAGTTAAGAGATGACAGAAACAGAAAGAATTATTGGTGGCCGACATGAGATTGAACAGATCTGATTTCATATCTTGTAGGATAAAAAGGATGTAGAAAAGTTGTGAGAGCACTTAAATTTAAATTATATAGGATGACTGTGTTGCTGAAATACTTCAAAATTAATCACTAATGAACAGTCACGGGAAAATTTGGAGAGATGAGAGGCAAAGAGAAATAAAACCACATTATTAGAGGACAAGTTCGTGAATGAAGTGTGAGCAGACAAACCACTCCTCAGTACTGATGTACTACACTTGTACTGGGTTTAAATGACTTTACTTCATTGCTCTAGCTTGTAACTAGTGTGCAGGTGGACACATTACAAAAGAGTTTTCCAAAGGGAAAAAGATCTATAAAATCCTACAGAAAAAAAATTTAAATAGGATCATGGCATCTCTTAATGCACAGAAAGTCACAGCAGCTCTTAATCCTGATCTGACAAAGATGTAGGTGAAAGTGACCATAATTTGTACACACACATATGCTTGACTTTCAGGTGTCATGGAAGTTTAGCAACACCAGGGGAGCAGATGTAGTCCTAACCAGTACCTCAGCACGTAATGTCATTAATAGGGGAATGTAAGGCCATCACAGCTGTGGCTTTGGAATGGGACTGAAGACAGGTAAACAACTGAGCTTATGTGGTCATTAAAAGTGGGTTGAATCTAAAAAGAAGGGATCATTCTCTGCCAGAAGAAATTGCACAAAGGCCACAGAAACGGACAAGATTATTTAAAGGACAAGGCAGAACATAGGCATCTGAAGGCATCAATGTGATCAGCAGGTGCATATGCCACTGGGATATTACACAGATTGCTAAACTGTAAGGGAAACTGCAGGCAAAATTGTTCATCCTAATACTGATAATAGTCTCATGTCACAGGTCACAGGTAGAGCAACGAAGAAAAGTTCACGATGTGAATATCAGTCTGTGATGGAGGAAGGATCACCTGTATCAGGTAACATCAGTTGAAAGAATTAAATAATTCTGAAATGTCATTCCTGAAAACTGGCATTTGGTGATATATAAACCACATCAAAAATAGATAGTATTCTTGTAATAAGGTAATCTGAATTGTAGTTCTACTTTAAGAAGTTGTGATTTCAGTATTTTTTATTAGTTTAAATGCCTAATCTATGTAGCCCCAAATTAATGTATTCTTCTTTCAGCAAACTTTTCTTTTATTCATATTTTAGTCCTAGAGCTGAGTCTTCATTCTGAAAAAAACTAAGTATTTTCTTTTTCTTGGACTTCAAGCTTTGTAAGCCTTTTATCTTTTCTTTAGCATAACCTTCCTGCTATACAGCAGTAGAAAAATCGTATCCTGAATGAAACCTCTGCAGCTACAAATATCACTAACTAACAAGATAAATCTATCATAAAATTTCCAGAGGAACAAAAATTCCAGAAAATTATTACACACCTACTGTCAGAAGGAGGAATTAATTTGTACCTGTAGCAAGAACATAGTAACCTGTCTGTGGTACCTTCTATCATTCCTGTCAGTTTGGCTTTCTATCATTCCTGTCAGTATTTTGATCTCTTGGATGTGCATAATGACAACGGCAGAAACTGACCACACTTTTGAACACTTGCAAGCGGTGCTCAAAACCAATATCTTGTCATCTATTACTGTCTTATAATCATTGAATATTTTCTGAGAGTAAATTGCTCTCTTTATTAAACTAGAAATATTGACTGTCCTTGGAAAAAACAGTACTCTTAACCTCCTAAAGAATACAGAGGAGCCCACGTAAAGTGTCATACTACCTTTGAAACAGATGGTAATGGATGTAGTAAGTATCATGCAAAAAAATAACAATTTGAAAGCTGGAAGCATGTAGGATGTCACACTAACATGACTAACTTTCAGTTTTGCAGCTAAGCTCCTTGAAATGACTTCACAGATGGTTGTGGAAGATCATCAAAATCCCTCAAAAATAGTTGTGAATACAAATATAGAGTATAATTGCATCCAAGTATGTTCAGCTGACCTGGAGAAGGACTAACAAACAAAAACTACAGAAAATATTTTATTGTATTTATTTGATTTTTTTAAAGTGTTTACAATAAAACATGGAAAGATTGTTTGAAATCTAAATATTTTGAGAAACATCTTGCTACTGAAAAACATTTTGTCTATAATAATACACCGCTCAGTGTTGCCAAAATATGCCAGTCTGACTTTTTTTAATGGACTATTTTTATCGTTCATGACACAAATATTTTTGAGAGAAAGTATTTTAGTTTATTTTATAAACCAAGGTTAAAAAACAGAAATCAGGGTAACATATTTGAATTGCATGAAGGGGTGGTAGCTCAGTGACCTTACTAGCACCATTTTGGCAGATACAATTCCATTTTGTAGAGGATTTTGAATTCTGATTTGGACATTTCTTTTTGCAACTGGGTGTTCTTCCGTAAGAAACAGAATTCAACTCTGGCAAAAAAGTCCCTCTCTAGCAATGACCACTCAAAATGCTGGAAAGAAGAACGAAAAATATGGAGAGAAGAACAAAAGTCACTACATTTGAATATCACAAAGGAAATAAATGTAGACATGCCCATATTAATTGTGGGTTTTGATGGTTATTGTACTTTTGCTACTTTCAAAAAAAAGCTATTGCATTTAAAATTAGAATTACAATTGATTTTTTTTTTTTTTTTGCTGGAATTATAGTTGTTTCCTTTCCCCTCACTCCAAATGTAATGAGAAACAATGGAAAAATATCTTGAAGAAAATGATCCAGTGCTTTGAATAGCAATATGATCCTACTTTTCCTTGCTCTGAAAGAATTTTGGAACATTCTTTGCAAATTAGTTATTTTCTCTGTACTTCATTTCCTAATATATAAAATAAGGATAAAGCACTTTCCAGTTTGTAGAGAAATCATGCTGATTAGATTAAAGTTCATAGGCACTCATATACAGGGTGCCATACTAAAGAGCACACATAATACAAATTAAACCAAACTGCAGGATGTAATCTAGAGATTTTTAACAGACACAGTGCAGTTTTGAGACTCAAATTACTGGTGCCTGTTGGATTTGTTGAAGCATGGTACATATTACTAATAATAGCAGAAGCAATGTATGTCACAAACAGTCACCTTTTACTGGTATCTACAGGGTCTGCATGATTATGATTCTACTAGGACAAACTTAAGATGTATACATGATTTTCTTATCCATGAAGACTATAGAGCTATTACCTTTAAATTATAACTAATAAGAATAAAATTGAATTGATTTAGTGCTAGGTTCTGTATTTGTTGTTTTAATAAATTGGAAATTGTGTTAAAATTATATTTGGGCCAAATCCTGAGATCCACCTGAGAGATATTTTTGTAAGGCTTTTACTATTCAGATATGACAGTGTCTTTTACCTTAATTATTTTTGTAATCAAAATTAAGTTAATTTAACTAAGTGATGATTATAAAAACAGATGTTAAATATAAAAGCTATAATTAATGCAATAAAAACCTTATTTCTGTGACTTTAATTTTTCAGTCCAGAAACTGTGATTAATGGAGTTTGCATAGGGTGAAAATGCTGAAGTCAGTGCAGAGTCCACAAAGCAGTTAATTTGCCTTTTATTAGTACTATATGCCCTGTCAAAGATTGTTATTCCAAAAAAACGCTGTATTGAGTATTGTTATATAGTGTGAATCCACTGACTGCTGAGTTCTCTAGTAGTACTTTGTTTTCTCAAATACTTGTAGTATTTTACTTTCAGAAATCACTGCTTTATTTGAGGTATACCCTTAATAGAGATGATCAAATACTGCATTAGGAAGGATAATTTTATCCCTGCTGCCACAGCTACTCATGATTTGGCATCTCTCACTGTCATCTTCCTATCACCTTTTATCGTCTTTTCCTTTGTCTTCCAGATCTTCTTAGTGTGCTCGTCTAAATACATTGCAATTTTTCAGCGTAAGGTTGGAATGACGCAGTTGTCCTCTGGACTCCTAGTGCACACCCCTTTACTCTGCTGAGATCTCTGAATGTCACCATTTGTGGCAGCCTACACACCTCTGCTGGACTGCACAGACTGAGAAGGAAGTAACTCAATGATATCTTGAGATCATTCTCATATCCATTTCCTATAATTTTGTATTTACATTTCTTTTAAAAGAAGGAGGGGGGCAGGAGGAAGGTCCTTATAATCTGTTCTTTAGGAATTAGTTTAATGGATAATATAGATTATATCAAATCTTTGAGTCCTGTGCAGAATTTACAAAGGTCAAAATCTGATATGTTACCATTATTTTCAAGACTCAGTTAAAATAAAAGCAAATACATAATTCAAGCTTTACTCCTCTAACACATGCTGAGTTCTTAAGATGTCCAACTCAGGCATATTTACATTGTTTCAGTACAACACAATACAAAGCATTAATTTTTTAATACTCTACAGTTAATAATCACATCTGTATGTATTATTAAACCTATGAACACTATACCAGCTGGCACTATCCAACTATTAGTCCAAATAATCAATTTTTAAATTAACCTTTCTGTTTTTCTTACCAGTTTATGCTGTGAACAAAAACTTTTTGTCAAATTGCAGTTCTGTAACTATTGTATCCTCCACTTTCTGATAATGTTACAAATTGTTCATATGTTTGTGTTTATTATTTAAGCTATGCAGTTCCCTGATGATGTTTTGCCTACTCAGTGTGTAACTCATAGTTACATAAAACTACATGTTTTGTGTAATGCAATTTCTATGAAATCTGAGTATACCCAAATTAAATATGCTGATATTTGTCAATTTGTCAAATTATCCTTCGTAGGTGTTGTTTGAAAGCTTTATTTGCCTGTAAAAACACAGGAGGAAACTTGAGGTTCATTACCCCTTCTCATGGATTTATTATGCAATAATTATTTAATAACTGTACTTAATAATATTCAACTTTAAATTTATGTATAAAATTTTGGGTAAAATTACATCAAACCCCTTCATTATGAAATAAATTATTTTCTTTATCTTTGCTCAAATACATTGAATTATCACAGAGCCCAAAAGTACAGAAAAGTTGCTCTTTTGTTTGGAAAACAGGAGAAAAGATATGAGAGAGATTCTGTGACATCTTTTCCACGTAATCCCTTGAAATTGATAGCAGAAAGTAAAGCACAATCAATATAAGTTCCAAATCCCACCCTCAGTGTTATACTAGAAAGCATAATTAAGTAATGATGCTTAATAGAAAACAACATTACTATTATCTAGTGAAAACAAACATCAAGATAAGATCGGATTTTGGTCCCTGTCCTTATTCCAGGCTTGGCCACCAATGTGTCAGGGCACTTCAAATCAAAGCAAAGCTGTTGACCATCATAGCCAGCAGGGAACGATAAGAGTTGGAATTTGATAGAAAGGATGGCTCCTTCAAGAGAAGGTTGTCCCACTGGTAGTACATTTAAAAAATGTAACCTGGCTTCAAAACTTTTATACAACATATGCTCTGCACACAGATTTGAGCTGCAAATGTAGGGAGATGGAAATATTACCCAAATAGACAAACATCACCGCTTTAGAGATGTCACGTTCAGAGAGATATGAGCATCCAGGAGCTATGGGCAAGAAAACTGCAGTTTTCTCATGCCAGGAGCAGGCTGATGGTTTTGAATTGTGGGAGACAAGCACTGGAAGGCTGTGATTATGTAGAACTACAGAAGGTAACTTGATATCTTCAGTTGGAGCATGGTTTCCTTGTTCTGCAGGCTGCAAAATGCAGTGAGTTCTTGTCCCTTTTGTCATACTGCCTAAAAACTTATCTCCAAGTAGAAAAATTCATAGTTCTCACCTTATGAAGTGTAACCAATGGCTTAGGCTTATTTTTGGTTTTAGGTACCCATGGAGGACTGCTACTTGAGATGTCCATGCCCTTGCATGGCTAGGAGTGCTTTGAGCACTGGGAGGGGAAACACACAGCAGGTCAGGACCTTCTTAGGAATGTTGGGTGCCGGCAGTGGTCTGCCAAGGTGATGCACTGAATGCAATGTAGATTGCCAGCAGCCTTGGCTGGTGACATTTCCACACAGCAAGTTAGAGACTTTTTTTTTTTTAGCAGAATCCATCCCCTCACACCACAAAAGAAAAATAAAAGAAACCAGAGCAGATCCCTAAAGAACAGCAAGCCTCTCAGCCCATGCACACTGTTCCCCCGACCCCAACGGGCAGTGGGTGGCTGTGTCAAGAACAGAATACAGACCTTGCTGTTTGCTTGGAACAAAGATTTCTGTCTGCTCCTGGTAAAAGCTGTTTCCATTTAAAGAGGGGGATTTTGAACTTTAATCCTTTGTTTCACCATGTTGAAAAGTATAAAAGTCACAAACACATGCAGAATGATCAAATACAATCTGGGCTGATTTGAGTGTGGAGGATTTCTTTTCTTTTTTATTAAAGCAGAAAACTGATGTTTTAAAACTGTCAGGATTCTCCCCTCCCCCTAAGTAAATAAAGTTAAGCTATAATAAAAACTGTCTTTTAAAACGTAGCACTCTTACAGATGTGCATAGTAAATTATTTCTGACTGCATGCTATCCCTAGATTATTTAAAACATATGCCTGTGCTGAATCTATTTTCTTTGGAGTGGACACAACTCTTACAGACAGCTGTAGCTGCAAAGTGCACGCTTGATACACAATTTTGGTATTTTTGCATGTAACATACCAAGTATTTAAAAATAAACTACAGATATGGACAATAGATTTTTAGCTCTGGTTATGACATTTGCAGAGCACTTAATTAAAAAAGCAGGAAGTCCTCTTCTCTCACTCTCCTCTTAGATTTCTTACATCCTTTTCATGGAGATGTTAACTGTCTAGCAACCCAAAACTTCAGCTGTCTCAAGTCGTTCTCTGTACAAAAAGGTATTTGTCAAGTCAGGATGTTTTAAAAGCTGTAGGATTAATTGTCATTGCATTTGGTTTGGCAAGCTAGGATCAGCAAGCATTTGCAGTTCAAAAATAAATGTGAGAGTTAGTCAGAAAGTAATCATGCAAGATAGCAAAAGACATCTGCAAGGACTGAGGTCCAACAGAATTGAAGATGCTCAGTACTTTCTGTGGTTACTCTGTTTCACAGGCCAAACCAAATGCTTAACACAAAGATTATTGATGTGTTTAATTTTCATGGCTTTTATTGTACTCCATCTCAACTATGACAATCTATACGTCCATTACTTTTTGTGGGTTTTGAGGTTTTCTGTCCTTCATTTTGCAAATCCCCTATTATATTCAAATTGTGGTAATTTCACTGTGTCCCTGGATGATCTATTAGGCCAGTAGTGTTCTAGGTTGCCAGACATTGACTACATATTAACTGAAGACTCTATCTTAAAAATTAAAGAATAATAAATATTGTTTGTAAAAAGTAAAACCACAGGCTGTAGCATCTATATAAATTGGAATTGGAATAAATGTGTGTAAAAAATACTATATTGCCCTTTGCTCTGAATTAGACTTTTCTTCTGGAATATTTAAAGAAAATGGAGTAGGCTGTGTTGTGTCAGGTTTATATAAACTTTGCACATAAATTTGCCTTCAAAGTGACTAGACAGTTCTTTCCCATATATGCATTTTTTTATTAGCTGTAAAATGCAGAGACGGAGATATTTTCCTATTGACTTGCAGGCAATAGGTCATTTTAAGGGACACTACATCATAATATAATTCATGCATGTCATGCTCCATATACTGTAATATCTGGGGCAGTCCAGAGAGCTCTGGGTGCCATAAAGATCAGAACAGGATAGCATTTTAATCATCTGATAATTCTGAACTGGCTGAGTCTTACCTATTTTACCCTTGACAGAGATGGTGTAATGAATATTTTCTGATGTTTTTGGCAACTCTGATACTTAAGCAGCTCTGACATTCACCTCTATCCACTCCAGCCTCTCTGTCTCATTCACTACTTTGCTTTACTCTTGGGGAGTTAGTGATGTACTGTTTGTGGATTTTGCAGATGATAATTTATTAAATAATACATTAGTAGATCATAAAACTTTGAATAGAAAAAAAATTCTGTTTGGTAGGAGTCTGGGCTGGTTTTCTTGTTTGTTTGTTTGTTTGTTTCAGGAATCAAACCTTTCAACCCTCTCCTCAGATCACTGCTTGAAGATCCATTCCTGCAGATTACTGTGGGTTGTTTGGAAGATGCTAAGCACTTCATCAACCATCATCACCTCCTCACAAATTAATGGTAATACATTATGAGAACTTGTCAGATGTCTAAAAAGTATTTCTGAACAAAATTTTATTTGGAAATAACCCCAAATTAGATGTAGTTAAGATTCAATCTGTGCTCCCTCACTATCAATAAGATCATACTGAATAAGATCACTTCATTTTTAATAATTTCACTTCTATCTGGAGAAGTTAATTTTACTCTGACAGTAGTATTGCTAATTAGAAATTGTAGGTTCCACACCTACAAAATCTTGTGACTGTTTGTCTTCTGGGAAATAAAAATGCATAAATAAAGCAGGTTAAACTTACTTCCTAGGGTACTGTTCACTTCCCAATTTAATAATATTTTCCCATCAGTACTGTCTCTTTGTCCACAAATGTATTCTTGTAAAACTAGCTTTGCTATTTGGAAATCCCACTGTCTTTGGGGATCTATTTGGATTAATAGAACTCGTTAAAAGTCCAGCTAAGGACTTTGGTTTCTTTGACACCAACACATTTAGATCAGCCTGTTTAAAGAGAACCATGTCGAAATGGCTGTCTACCTGCATTTTCTAAGCTGTACTCTTTCACAGGATTATCACTTGTGAAAGCCTGTTTTATTAACTAAAAGACCATTTTATTGCATAATTCCGTGCAGCAGTATCCATCCTCAGGTGGGTTCTGGCTCATATGGTCTGTAGAAGAGCCACGAGAGTCTGGCCACATCGTAAAACAACAGCAAAAATGTCACATTTGCATTGCATCATTTATTTAAATTTTATTGTGTTTTACCTTTATGAAGAGTTTTTAAAGTGAGGACTTTTCTGTTTCTGTGTTCTGTTACCTTTTTTTTTTTTTTTTTTTTTTTTTTTTTTTTTTTTTTTAGTGCTCTCTTGTGTGGCTTCTTAAATTCTTTTACTTTGATAGTGAAACTACTATTTAGTACTTTTAGGAAAGTTTATTTTTATGAAGCATTTTCAGGAGAAAATTATGATATGGAGTTCAAATGGAAAACTATCCTATCGTGATATAAATCTCTCTAGCAACTCTGTTTCCAAAAGCTGTTTTTCTGACACACTGGACTGATTGTAGGTAAAAAGTATAGCTATCATTGAAGTGCATGCACATAAAAATAAAAAATCTGTTTTTCAATTAGTTAGTCTTTAAAAATAATAGTTTAGCTTGGAATCTGCGCAGTATATATTGTATGGGCAATAATTTTGATTGAATCGCTTAACTTTACTAAATATTCTCCAAAATATTGACCTTGTTGGAAAGTCAGTTCCAAAGACAGTACATTAGAAGGACATATATTTTAGTTCTAAGAATCTGTAAAAAATTATGAGGGCAAACTGTACCATAAAAGTATTTCAGTATTTTTAAAATTCTATGACACGTTCATAGTCTAGATACATTAACTTTAGAATTTCAAGATTTAGCTACTCCCTAGGTGAATATGGTTTTTAGCAGATAAATTAATTAAAAGAGTTAACACTGGTAGTATTTATGGAAGAATATTTATTTTTGGAAATTAATTTGCTCCAGACTAATCCAGCAAAGCTTTTTTTCTGATTGCACAATATCATGTATTTAAGACCTTTAGAAGTCAGTCTTGTTAGCCTTTTTTCACTTTTTTTTTATTAGTGATTACATATATAAATGTTTTGTTTTCTCATTGTATCTTTAACTGTGTGAATATAACATAAATGTCTTAAAAATACCCTAAAGAGCTTCTAAGACTCAGTTTGACTTTGTCTGGGGAAAGGAAAGGAGAGGAATAAGAAAGTCTTGGGCAAGAAAGAGAGCAAGCAAAATACCTCCTATTAACAGGATTCTAGATTTTTACTAAGAGGTAAACCCTTACACTTCTAGATCAAATGATCTAGGTATCATGATGAGATGAACAGAAATTAGATTAACATAAAGGTATATTAAAGACAGTCAACGCACAATGTATATAAACTACCTTATTATATCTACCCCAAAACAGGTTTATAAATTCCCACTTTTAATGACGCAGCCAAAACTTGCCTGTTTAGTGTCTTGAAACCTTGAGAACAACTTGTTCTGCTCTGGCATAGTATACTATCCCATAACCAATACATTAGTTATTCCGAGTGCTGCGATTTGAAGTGGTTCATGTGAAACCATCTGCAAAGGAAATAGCCAGAACTCCTGCTTTTGTGTTTCTTGCTATATGTGGTAGGTCACTATTAGGGTTTGAAAATTGTGTCTCATTTCTGAATCTGTTGAGCACCACTAGCATGAGCATAGAGGTACAAGAACTTCACCTTTTTCCTCTCTTTTTTATGATTCACTCACTCAAGTGTTAACAACACAAAAGTAGTATGGGCATGGTTGAAACAAACTCAATTTTACCAGTAAGTCCCTGTAAAGTGTTCTGCAGTACTTAACCAGCTTGGCCATGTTTATCACTTCGTATGTCCCAAGTCCTCTGTTGTTTACACCACTCCTAATAAAGCCCCACCTGCTTTATTGTGGGGGTTGAATCCACCACACATCTTCCTGCGATGATCTCAATTTGAAGTGCGAGATCCATGGCAAGTGGCTGGAACAAGGTGCAAAAGACCAGTCATTGGAGCGGGGTGGAAGCCCAGTCTCAGTAAAAAACTTGAATGGGAAAACTGTTGGTAGCAATGAGTCTATCTTCACTATTCACTTCACACTATTTTCACTATCATTTTTAACATAATAAGAGCAAAGACACACTGGATCACACATGAGAAATGCAGTTCAAGAGTAAATCTTTCAATGAAACTCAAATGAGACTCTGTAGCAGCCAAGAGATTGAAATTACATTCTGCAGTCAGAAACTGGTGGTTTTAGTGGCTTGTTTCTTTTTCAGATCCCATATGTAGAGCACAGTTTCCTATAGACTAACCACAGAATAAAGAGCAGACAATGAGAGAGTCATTAAATTTTTAAAGGATGTAATTATTGTCTTTCAGGACATGGAAGGATACCTGTCTATATTTTCATTGGTTTTGAGTGTGTAGTCTCACATGTGACTGAATACCAAAACTCCTCACTTGGAAACACCTGACTGTTTTAGGAAATGCGGTGCACCTTTGGGT
Source organism: Leptosomus discolor (assembly GCF_034619465.1). NCBI lineage: Eukaryota > Metazoa > Chordata > Aves > Leptosomiformes > Leptosomidae > Leptosomus > Leptosomus discolor. The sequence continues at coordinate 55,119,057 of NC_141419.1, read as the reverse complement.
CTGTGTAAGATGAACAACAGGCTGGTCAGCCATGGTGCAAATGATAGTAAACATCTAGATACAAAGTTTAGCAGCTTAATTTGTTTATTTTCTTTTAGCTTTTCCCTCCTTATTCCATTGTGTATTTATCCACTGCACTTTTACCACTTTGAAGATCTCTCATTTTTTTAACACACTATCATTCTAACATTCCGTGTTTTCGTAGCTGTTTCTTAAAATTGCCACAGAAATCTTTCCTATATAATCTAGCTATTCAAACAACATACTCGATAAGGGTTTTTCTCATATTCAGTCTTTTGAAGGGTTAGGATGTGCGACAACAATCCTAGTTTATTGATCTTCACATTCTGTCTGAATAAAGGTTTTATTCCAGGAATGGAATTTTATTCTAAGCATCTGTTCATAAAATACACCAGTAAAAGTAATACTTCTGTATCCAGGCTACCTTTTTTCCACCATGTTTTTCCACTCAACAGATGGTGTTGATTATTCACACACAAGAACTCTGTTAAAAATTATGGTAATGGTCTAGGTTAAATGTTAAAAGACCAAGATATTCCAAACTAGTCTTGGAAACTTGCACATAACTCATTCCGCCATGTCTCTGTATAAAAGATCATATGACCCAGAAGGCTTTCGGCTCTAAACAGAGGTATCTGATCATACTAGAGCCACAGAGAACACATCGCATACATATCTGTGAACAACGCTGATATTGAGCAGATGAGATTAATATAATTTTAATTTTGATTTTCAGAATGGAAGTAAATCAAAAGAAGTTCAGTTTAAACTTAAGGTTAAGAAACATAGCAGTAAGTTTTCTATCTGTTTTAATACACTTTGATTAGCTTAGTTTAAAAAGTTTGTTTTAAAGTTCCCCTGTTTTTCTTAAAAGAAAATAGAAATAAAAACATCAGGTATACCCATAAATGAATAAAAATATTAATTATTTTTCTTTAAAATAGTCTTGTACAACTCATAAAAATGTGATTTTTTATTACAAAATACATAACTTGCAAGAAGCAGGAATAACGAATTTGCTTCTCACGAAATTTTATCTTTTTGTAGTTGAAAATGTGTGTCTTCAACATCAGATGTGAATCCCTTATTTAAGGGTGTTTTAAAAGGTTTTATGTTATATTTCAGCACTCTATTTTTCTTAATTCTATCCATATTCAAGGGTGGTTTGTAATCCAATGGTTTGTAATGATTTCTTTGGAGATGTTTCAGCCATTCATGTCTGAGAGTACTTGGAGACTCTTAAATCCAAAGGCTGTTTGCTGTGCATATCCATTCACTCTACAGCTTAAACACTCTTGGAAAACGCTCACTGCAAAGGACAAAGGAATATTACATGCAGGGGTTAGAAACAGCTCAGTAATTTTCAAAGAAGAGAGAAAAAAACCAAAAGATTTCACACTGTGGAAAATATTTTTGGAGTTGCATGGTTCAGGGGATTTTAATAGGTACTGACCTCTGTTCTGGAGCTGGCCAGCCATCAGGGTCATGTCTTGGGTCCAGATAAGCCATGCTCATATAACACCCCCTGAGCAGGCCAGGGGATTTTCTATTGTTTTTTCAGTATGAGAATGCAGACTGAAGACTAAGGGTTGTTCTATTACCTGCTTTTTATTAAAATATCTCCAAGGCAATGTGGATACCTACCATACAGTTAGTATTAGATCCAACAAGGTATCCCTCAACTGCCTTCTCTATTACACTGAATTCTCTGTGTCAGGAATTGCAGTGCCAGTGTTTGGGGAAGATGATACTGTCCTGGGTTAGTTTTTACTTGCAAGAACAAGGCAAGTTCAGCAGTTGAGAAGGATGAAATCTCATGTATTTTAAGTGATGAAGTAAACCAGAGTGTATAAATGATCGTTGAACCATCTGTGCCACATTAGAGCCTAAGCCTTTTTAATGAGAAAATTATATTGATAGACACCTTATTTTTTTAATTTTTTTTTTCTTTTGTCATCTTTGTGTTTTTCACACTGGATGTATTGTTAGTGGGAAAATTAAGCAAGTTCTAACAAATTAGATTGCTTCTTTTGTGTCCTAGAAATAAAAGAAATAAAAGAAAAATATTTTAAATGTTTTTTAGATTTTATTTAGAAACTTCAATTTCATCCTTTTTCAATTTCATGCCTATTTTTTTCTCCTCTGGTCTTTATTTTAGTGAATGGATTTTCCTCTGGCTGTAACTCCTGTTTCTTTTACTGTATTAGCTTTTTCCGGGAGGATGGCCAGCAAACCTGACTTGCAGTTTTTCTTTCAAAGACTGGATGAGAAAAGGTAGTTCAGCTACATGAATATTCAAAGATGAGTTTCCCTGATATAACGACAGTAAAGGTAGAGGAGTTAGATGTGCTTATGTATGAACAGGAGTGATTTAGATTACATAAAAATTACAGTTCACACAGGCTAGCTTGTTCAGATTGTCTGTAAATGTAATGGCAGTTGGATGGTCACAAAACCTCTACACAACTTGACGCGGTATTTCCCTGTGAGTAGCTGTGAAGTACAGTAGGGTGGGCTTTACAAACTCTTGTCTAACATACAAGGATAACGTGCATGGGATTTTTTTGTTTCTAGAACTCAATAGATTAAAACTTCTAGTTATTTAGTGAGATAAACAAATTATTCGTTATCAACAGGTAGGACTTCAGAAATGATGAAAAACACATTCCATACAGCCTACAATTTCCAGCCTCTCCATTGCATCTTTTGGGAACACAGGGATTTATGGAAGTATGCAGTGGAGTCTTGGTGTTGCTTGAATCTATTGGTATTAAAACTTCCACAGAAGTGTCTGGGGCCACTGTTTCTGGATATGGTGTCTGTATTGACCTACAGGTCAGCCCATGTCAGTTTAATTACAAAATAAAGGTAAAACATCAATTGTGTGTCTTTGCTTATTACTGATTGTCAAGGGTTGAAGCTGGGCCAGCCACTAATGAATGATAGACATTCCCTCTCCCCTCCCAGAATGCAAAGGGAGAGAGAACAAGGGAGAGAGACTTTACGGTTTGGAAAAGAAAATTACAACAGCTTTAATGAAAAAATAACAATAAAAGAAAAAGCAAGAATAAGCAAATAATGAAATACATAGAAATGAACAAATAGATACAAAACCAACAGCGAATCCAACTCCCCCCAGCCTGATGACAACACGTCACAACCATGCTTCAGGGCTGGCACTGGGTTAGTCCCAGGCTGGACTCGGCTGCAGACAGGAACAGGATGCAGGAGCTGGACTCAGGCACTGGATTCAGGAATGCACAAATCAGGATCGATGACAGAAGAGCAGACAGAGTCCTCACATGTTGGCCATCGAAGAAGAGAGATTGACCCTCAGCTGATACTGAATATGATGTATATGGAACAGAATATTCTGCTGGTCAGTTTTGAGTCACCTGTCTGGTTGCTCCTCCCTGCAGGTGCGACCTTTTACGTGCTTGTGACCCTTTTCACTTATGGCACCCCTACACGGAGTACAAGGTTTAGCAGTGACCTTGGTCGCTATAAGAACAAGTAGAAGCAAGAACCTCTCTGCACACCATTCCTTGGTCTGAACTATAAACATCAGGCCTTGTCACTGCTAGGAGCAGTCACTGTTTGGAAAAATGTGCTGCTGTTTCAAAAAGTGCAGTTACTTAGAAGAGACTTAACTGAAAAGTAAAGGCACTAAAACAGAATTAGTTTTGATTTAGCCTAACCAGGACACTGATGTAAATCACCAGCTTGAAAACATTTACCTGATTGAAACAGAAAAACTTTTGAATCTAAAGCTTTCTTGTTGCGTGTCTTATCGCTGAAAAGAGATCTCCTCTAATTAGAACAAAAAAAGTGCTCTTGAAACAAGAAATTAAAAAACAGCTGGAGGAAAGATATCAATTTGATATCATGTATAATTTCCTCTTGAAACGCTACAAAAATTTTCAAAAGGCTTTTCCATGCAGGTGTGAGAATATGACTGTGTAAAAAAGTTATCTATCTGTGGTCCTAGAACTGAGATATGAGACATGTGACATTGGGGGTCTCCTGGGAAGAACTTGCATATTTTATTGAATTGCTGAAAAAAAGATTTATAACTGCTGAGTTATTTTTTGGTGCACATGTTTGTAGCTGTTGCTCATAGGGACAGAATACATTTATTACAAGTTCCACTTTTGGGAATTTTGCTTTGCAAAATAGACATACTCTGTGTTTTAAAGTGAAGAAAGGGAGAGGCTTCTTTCCCTCTTTTCCCCCAGTTGACTTTATCCTTCCTTGGATTTGTGCACCATCAAGATATAATAGAGAAGTATCACATTGCAGAGAAAAAGCCTAATAAATCACAGAGCAGACCATATTTCGCAGGAAATATGTTCTATACTTTTACCATTTATACAACATATATTTCATTCAGAGAGTTGTTTTATTATGAAAAGAACTGCTAGATTTTAATCTCTTTTTTATGTGTACTCATAAGTCTTTGAAAGTTTGAGTCCAAATTCTGTTTCTGCATTTCATGATCCCCTTCACAACCCAGGTTCTTTCTCCTTTTTTCTTTTACCAAAGGCTTTTAACACACACAACTAAAAACTAAATTTGATATTTGACATAAAAGCTCTGTTTTGCTCAATTGTAATAAATCAATGATTTGCTATGACCGAGTTACTTGCATAAAGGTAGGCAGACATGCTGTTGAGTTCAGTGCATGAAGAACATTCTATTGATTATCCAACTGGGCTGGATGTAGGTCAGAGTCCTAAGGAAGTGTATTTCATCTTATTCTTTGAGAACATCTTAATGAAAAGCAAGGAATTTCCTGCAAGGGCTTGATGTTCCAATGCATTTTCTGAAAAATATAAATCTGTTTCTAATTGAGATTCACTTAAAGGCAAGATTTTCAAAGCTCATTTTCTCTTAAATTGGGTATGAATATGTTCAATGCCATATCAAGAAAAGTTGAATTAGGAGAGCATGTAGAAAATATTTAAGAATGTAAGAAACCAGTTTAAATAAGAGAAACTTCTCACATCAAGTTTTGCCTAGGTGTATGTGCTTTATCAGATTAGAATCACAGAATCACAGAACGGTTTGGGTTGGAAGGGACCTTCAAGATCGTCTAGTTCCTGCCATGGGCAGGGACACCTTCCACTAGACTGGATTGCTCAAAGCCTCATCCAACCTGGCCTTGAACACATCCAGGAAGAGGGCATCCACAACTTCTCTGGGCAAAATTATATTAACATTATTGTATTAGCATTATTGCATTTCTTATAATTTTTTTTGTGGTCACAAATGAGTCAAGTTAAAAAGATACCAACGACATTTTCTAAGCCTTTGACACAATATCTAGCTAATTTCTTCAATTAGTTCTTTTGGCAAAAGAAATTTACTTATTCCATGTTGATGTCACCAATGCCCCCGCAATTCATCAGTCGTGTATCATTATTGCAGAGCAAAGTATTTTCTTTAAAAGGAATCATATTAAGTCTTTCATCCACCAATACCCAAAAGTCCTTCTCTGCAGGGCTGCTGTCAATCAGCTCATCACTCAGCCTGTATCTGTGCTTGGGATAGCCCTGATGCAGTTACAAAACCTTACCCTCAGCCTTGTTGAACTTCATGAAGTTAGCATGGGCCCACCTCTCCAGCCTGTCCGGGGCACTCTGCATGGCATCCCTTCCCTCCAGCTTGTCAACCTCCCCGCACAGCTTGGTGTTATCAGCAAACTTGCTGCAGGCACAGTCAATCCTGCTGGCCGTGTTGCTGAGAAAGATGTTAAACAGCACCGGTCCTAATACTGTCCCCTGAAGAATGACACTCATCACTGGTCTCCACTTGGACATCAAGACATTGACTATGACTTTTCGAGTGTGACCATCCAGTCTATTATTTATCCACTGAGTGGTCCATCCATCAAATCCATGTCCCTCCAATTTATAAACAAAGATGTCATGTGGGAAAGTGTCAAATGCTTTGCACAAGTCCAGGTAGATGATAACAGTTGCTCTTACTTCATCCACCAAAGCTTCAACCCTGTCATAGAAAGCCAACAAACATGTCCGGCATGATTTGCCCTTAGTGAAACCATGTTGGCTGTAACCAATCACCTCCTTATTTTCCCTGCGACCCAACATATTTCCAGAAGAATCCACTCCATGATCTTGCTGGGCACAGAGGTAAGACTGGCCTGTAGTTTCCCAGGTCTTCCTTCTTTTACTTTTTGAAAATGTGGGTTATGTTTCTTGTTTTCCAGTCAATGGGAACTTCACCAGACTGTCACAACTGCTCAGATATGATGGATTGTGCCTTAGCCACCTCATCCACCAGTTTCCTCAGGACCAGAAAGACTGGTTAAACTTTGTATTAACAGCTACAGGGTGAAACGAAATGAGTGTAATGGCCTGTAACTATAATCTTTTCTAAGGTAAATATTTTCTGCAGAAAAGTCAGTTCAGCAAACAATGAGCTGAAGAAAACATACACCCAGCCATCTTTCCAAAAAGAAACGTCTCATCATTACAGAAAAAGACAATACTCATAAACTAGAATTTTATATATTTTCTTAATTACAAAGGAGAAAATAAAAACGCTAATGTTTCTCTGAGTTAAAAGGCAATTACTGACAAAAAAACCCAGAAACCCCCCCCAACTGAAATTTCAGTTTTATTGTCCAAAGTGTCTTTTGTACTGGAGGCGCAGAGAGGAAATGAGGCTGAAGCACATGACTTGGATAGTTTAATTAAGGCAAAGCCTTCAGCAGAATGACAACAGACTTGAATCTAGAGATACTTAGTGTGATTCAGTATTTTAAAGAATAGGAGTACTTCCCTTACTCAAAGAAGAACAATGCAGCCCTTATCTTGCACTATGTTGTGTTGTTTTTTTTTTTTTTTTTTTTTTTTTCCAGGAAGAAGACTATTATGATTGTCTCTGAGCCAATCTGTAAGGCTAGATGTCTTCCAGTAGGGAGAGGGAATAAGCGAGCTAGCAAGCTTGAGTCCAGGAAGATTTGGTTACCTGTTTTTCAATGTTATTTTCCTATTCATTTTTTTTTTTTAATTTTTCATTTAATATAATATAGAGGTATACTGAGTTAGAACAAACTGTTATATAGTATGTTCATATTGTTTTCAGTAGTGTGCTTATTAGTAGGTGAGACCATGATTTTCACAAGGATGATATAATACATACTGAAAGCAGGTGGAATATGCCAGGGTTAATGCACTACAAACTCAGAGCTTTGAGAGATTTGTCCAGCTTAACTTCTTTAAATGGTTTGCTAACCTTTCAGAGGTGCAGCAGTAGAGAAGCCCTATTAAATCCTTATTAAATCCCATGAACCCTGGGATTGATTGTTTTAGCCAAAATTATTCCAAGAGACACATCTTTTCTGCTCCAGTTCCTCAGATCTGATTTCACACAGATAGGTTTCTGTAGCATCCTTGAATCACTCTTATATCCTTCTGGAATAAACTGCAATATAACCAGTTGACTCTAGTCATTTGCACCATACCTTGCCAGTGCAAGGCACTCTTTAATCAAGCAGGTTTGGGAGCATGTGTTTAGCTGCTGGTCAAGGAAGTATCAAAGCCATAACAGGGGTAAAACATCATGATCTCCAAAGTGTACAAGTCTCAGTGGCCAAAGACTTAATAGGGCATAGCATAACCAGGGCACTCTCTGGGATGGCAGTGACACATTTTTGCTTCTTGGCTTTGTTAGAGGGTTCATAGCGCTGGATTCAAATGTTAAAGCTTTTCCTGAATTGAGATTAGACTCAGTAGACCATGCTGCTCTGGAAGACTTTTACGTCTTTTGCAGCAAGAATCAGACACTCACAGTAAATTTCAGGACATGTGAACTCACAGGGAATGAAACTGAGGAGAATAAGATTTAAATCCCATACAAGGTTTAATAGCCAGGCTGAGCACAGCCCTATAAACCCTTTTACTTCTGTTTGCGCAAGTAGTCTAATATTCCCAAATTCCCTTTTCATTTTCTTGTTAGAAGATATACTCAGGCTGCAATAAAAAAAAGTAAAAGCCTCTGTTGGAGAGGTATCTGCCTTTACAAGTCTCAGTTTATATTTGTAGAAGATAATTAACCAAGCTGAACTGACATACACAGCTGGAGAACTTCCTTTCCCCAGAATGGTCACCTTGCTATTTCCCTTTGTAGACATCTCTTCCTTTTACAAATCTCAGGATCACTTCCGGAGACATGATGCAGTGAAAATGAGAGTGACCAGGCACCCAGTGAGATGTACACAGCCACCAAACAGGATCATTGCTCTGGAATTTATCATGCAGTCACATGTAACTGCAAAGACAGAATACCACAAATTAAAAGCACTCCCTTCCTGGACTGAAAAAAAGTATAGCATTTCACACTTTCCAAAACCCAGCAAACCAAATTATAGTCAATTTGTGTGTTTATTCTGCCACAGAAAAGCACTCACCTGAAATTCTCAGTGAAAGTAACATCATAGAATTGTACAGTAATATGAGTCGGAAATAACCTCTGGGGCTAGAATGACACAGTGCTGAAGAAATATCTGACAGTGCAAGGCAGATAACCTAATTGTCAGTGAATTAATTCCTTCTGCTGCCCATTCAATGTCTGACAGTCCAAGCCATCCTTACTCACTCGCCATGCCCACATTCACTTCAGGAAAAGAGCAGGTCAGGTGGTCTGCAAAGCTGTCTTCTTCTAGGCAAAACAGGGTGAGTTCTGGAATTAAGAAGTCTGCCTTTCTGTGAAACAATGCAGAAAGCTGAGTGACTAATCTGATTGCAACTGCTGAGATGTCATGCTGGAAAAGTGGCATTTTCTAGGGAAACAAGGAACCAAACCTTTTGACCTTTTAAAGGTCAATTTTAATGTCAGTCAGAAATCAGCTGGAAACCAGGACATTCTTGAAGGACTGATGTTGTATGTCCGTACAAAAGCACTTCAAAGTAAGCAGGCAGCCGTGTTTTTCCACTAATGTAGGTTGATGGCTAATGTATAACTCTCCCTCAAATGTCCAGACAATGATGGAGAAATCCAAAACAAAGGGGCAAATGGTTGCAAAGCCAACATCTTTGACACCCTTTAAATATTAAGTATCTGATGAAAATATTTTTAAAAAATTGTCTACGAATACAAGAAATTCAGTAAATTTCTAATCAGTACAAAATATTCTTGATTGTGAAGCTCATAATTCAAGCTGTATGAGTGCACACTGATAGAGTCTTTTGTATCTCTCCCTCCTGCTTCCTCTACTATTTAGAAACCCAAGGGGAGAACTCTTGGAGGCACAGCCATCTGCTCCTCTAAACACATCAAGTTTGATTGCATATTTTAACAAATTATGATATGCCACATTTCATTTTTAAGGGAAAACTCTATGTTTCACTGTGTTTTGGTAGGAATTGAGTAAACTGTAAAGTACTTTCAGCTGCCTCTTTGAAGGTCTTTTGCAATTAACCCTTCCCTTTTGTCTGATATTCAATTCCTCATTTGCTGTCAGCTTCTCATGAAAATTTCTTTTGTTATTTTATTACTTATTTTCATCCCCAAAAGAACAAGGTGTTTCCATTGTTTTCCATCAAACTCCATTGCAAAAACTAAGCTCCAATTTGACAATTGTATCTTTTCAATTAATTAAAAGGATGGGTTGAGGAGTGGATGAGGACAGCTGGCCCTGATGCTAAATATAAAAAAAAATTACGTGCATCTATTTTCCTTTCCTTTCTGTTCTTTTATTTAAAGCTCTTTGAGATTTAGCTTGTATCTTTGTACAAAGAGGCAGAAAAACAGTACAGAATTAATAGGAGGCTATGCTGTAACATTGAATGACATCTGTACATCACGGAGTCATTTTTGTTTCTTTTTTCCCAGTTCCTAGGCTGTTCATGTTCATGTTCATGTTCCTGTTCCTGTTCCTGTTCCTGTTCCTGTTCCTGTTCCTGTTCCTGTTCCTGTTCATGTCCATGTTCATTCCCTTTTTCTAGAATCAGACATATTGAACCTACTAATTTTAATAATTTATTAACATGCCTAAGAGGTTAAAAAACCTCTTCCTTCTTAACTGCATTATTCTTTAACTAGAAGACACTTGCTTTCTAATGTAATTGTTTCTCAATTGTATGTAGCCACACTACCTTCCAGCTTTATTGTATATTGATATTTTCCTTTCTTTGTTTTTTTTACTGCCCTGCCATTCACTAATTTATAGCCATTATCACCTTCAGAGAATCAAATTTGCATTTTTCTGTGGTAGAATATTGGATCGAGCGAATATTTAATTATCATTCAGACAAAAATGTGTTATGTTGGGACGTGCTATCTCATCTTGTATTACACTGTAATCTTGTGTTTGTACATTGTGAAGGCAGGAGATGTATGACTTATGTCTAAGTTAAAACATAAAGCTTATGCTTTGTTTCACATATCTTCTCCCTGAAGCTGTGATACAGACAAACTGCACTGTAATTAATCTGTTTTCAAGTTTGTTTTTTTTTTTTTCTTTTATGACCTGGCAACTTTGGTCTTACTGTTTAGATGTTGTTGGAATACGGTTTCTTAATTTTCAAGGAAACAGAAAGTGTAGAATCTAAACTCTAGTAATCAATCTGTAACTGCACAGGCTACTGCTTTAAAATGACAGTGAATCTTTAAGGATTAAACATTCAGCCACAGCATGTTGCAGTAAACTCACTGAAATAATATCTTCTCAGAGACTTTTCAAAGCAGGCGTTTAAGTGAAGTCGTGTAATGACACTTAATTGGATATTTTTTTGCTGGTTTCAGTCAATTGAAGTCATTACTAATATTGAGCACAAATGGAACTATATTTAAGAGGCGCCTGTTGAAACTCTCTTCTCATAATGCCAATAGAGCATAGTGCAATCATTGTAACTCTTGTGGCTGCTAATCTTCTGGATCTGAATAATTGTAAAAACTGATAAAAAATGTCTACTTTCAGGGTAGTGTGGCCTTGATTCATTGCTTGCAGTTGATTGAAAACCACATTTACCAAACCTCAGAAAAACAAACTATATTAGTATCAGCCTTCAAATAAACAACGGAAGGTTGACTTGCAAAAGGTAAGCTATGGATTTCATAGAGATATGAAACACAGAAGTATCTCTGAGTACCTCACTTTGCAATTCAGTAAGGAAAAATGAAGGTTACTGTTGCTTTAAAAGCTTTCTTAAAAAAAGCCATTGCCAGCACAGTTTGCTACTCATTGTACCTGATTTCATCTATCTAAATCCTTCTCATCCTTCCCTATTTTCCATCACATTTGTCCATGGCTATGCTTTCGTAACAGCTACTTTGCCTGCAGGTAGGATGATGGTACATTAGGTACCATGCCCTAGTGCTGGTTCTTTGACAAGTGACAGGTGGCCTGTTTCTGTCCCTGAAGGGTGGGATAATTTATCTCAGCAACGAGTTCGGCCTCTAGCTGCCTAGAATTAAGAGTCTTGAATGTTAACATAAATTGTGGCTGGGGATGCATACAAGGCTATCTCCAGAACCAGCACGCTGACCAGAAGATATCCAGCCTGCAGAACAAAATGCCTCAGCATACGCTGAGCTGCTACCTACTGACACAACTAGAATAAAACACACTGATGTTTGTGGCATATAAATTACATGACATGATTAATTTGCCATACCCTAAATAATTATAATTGTAGAAGTAGAATTTCCTTGCACGACATATGCTAGACTTGAATTAAAATGTAGCATGTGTACCAGAAATTGAAAAGTAATAATAATATTAAGACTTTATTAATAGTATTAATTTTATCAAGGGAAAGTGTGTAACTCTTTTTTACAAATATAGACATCTCATAGAAGAACTTATGGATTTAGTGTTTAGAGACAAGTGTTACTCAGACCTGTGGTGATGCTTTGCAGTACACATGCAGTCACAATTTTTACTGTTTATAATTTTGGATGGTATTAAAATGGCTTCAGAAAGTCATATTTGTGTATATTTCACTTCCATCCTTTTGTTAAAAATAGGATATCTGTATTTTGCAGAAATTTGTCTGGTTGTTACCATATTTTCACCTGAGTTGGGGTTGAGAGGAAAAGATATCTTAAATACTATTCATTAACACTAAAGCTTTCTTTTGGTGTGATTAAAATAACCATGAAGTATTTTCAGGCTATTGCCAAAAATACTCTGAATCTGCACTTTCTCTGAATATATTGTTTTGAGTTACCGATTCTTTTGATGATAAAATGTCACCAGAGGGTGGGAATTCTGTTCCTGAATCTCAGCATCTGTATGTCCCGTAGGGGAGGATGTGTTCTTTCCTCAGTGCTACCCCAGTGCCAGGATATGGAAAGAGCTTTGATAATAATTGTAATTTAACGCAAGGAAATTCAGGAGTGAAAGTAAAGAAACATAATCGTGCTCTTGCTACAAACTGATTTCTTAAAACAAACAAACAAACAAACAAACAAACAATTTCAATTATTTTAACTTTATGCATGTTAGGTTGTCCATGTTATTTCTTTGATTGGAACTTCCAGGAGGAAGATGAGAAAGTCCTCTTTTTCCTAAAGATCCAGAAACTAGTAGACTTATTAGTAAAGTCTTAGAAAACACATCCTGTATGCAAAGGAAAATCTGCAGTACGTATCTCAGGAGTAAATCATACAATCTATATGTCACAAAGTATTGAATCTCTAATAGGATGAAAAAAAATTAGTTAGTATTATAGATCTGTGGAGAAGAAATAAGGTGCAGATTATAAACAGCCACAGCTATTTACTGGTAGAGCTCTTATAGAAGCATTATGGATAGTTCTAAATCAGGACTAGTTGTGTGCTAATTGAGGCTGAGTCTCACAGAGGGTTTACTGGATGAGACTGAGATACACTGGGGACAAAACCACTAACTATAGTGGTTCTTTCTGACCTTAAAATACATGGAAGAGGGAAAACTATAGGATGCCTGATACATATATGACAATGCGCACGGAACTGCTGGGGTCGGTGATCAAACAACACTTTCAGGAAGGAAATAAGAAAAAAAATCACATTACTTTTGTTTTAATTGAAGATTATCTTTGAACATTCAGAGCTTTAGAAAGAAATCTTCTCTTGCTGAGAGGAGCTGTGACACTCAGTGAAACACAGAGGGCACAGAGTCTTCTAATGCAGGAGATGTGTGTGGGGGGTGTGTGTATGTCAGCTAGTGTTACTTCTACCCTTACTTATGGATAAAATTATTTACAAACAATTGCTAAATTTGTCATCATTTTTGAAAGGATAAAATTGCAGCCCTATTTACCCTCATAATAGGTAAGTAGAATATTCTCCTTTAAATACTTCTTAATTCTTTAACTGTTACATCACTTGTTTCACTGAAACTGGTTTCTGCTGAGGATTTTAAAGGAATAATGCATTATTTTAAAATAATTTTAATACTAAGAGCTAAAGTCACCCTAAAATTAATGGTAACTGAAAGTAATAATACAGAATCAGTATTAATGATTTGTCCTTTCAAATAATGATCGAAAATTCTTTCAATTTGCCCATTCATCACTCTGACATAGAAAAAGTATTTGGGTTTTTTTTTGTTTGTTTGTTTATGGTATTGCATATGGTAAGCAAGGATGGTGAAATCATTATATGGCAAAAAATGTAATGAGTGTATTTAGCCATGGAGTAGTAAATCTAAAGTTTAATAGATAGAATAAAAGCTTTTCTTTTATTGCACATGCAAGCAAGATGCTTCTGTACCAATCTTGGCTTCCAAGAAAGGAAAAAGCAAATAAAAGTTATTGTATGATCTGTGGCTATATGAGTGCAGATGTGCACAAATATTTTCCAAAGAGAAATCTTCCTCAGCTTTGCTTCCATTAATAATTAGAATTTTAAGAATTCATTATGTAGCTAGCAGTATATGCGCTAATAAATACCAAATAATTCTGCCCACAGCTGGTGCTTGGATGTTCCATGAAATTTTCAGTCTGGATTTCATTAATTCACTTAATTCATCCATTCCTCTGAACAAGGGAGGGTACTGTCACTTCCCTGTGGCTATTGCGTGACTGTGAATAATCACCTTTAGCAGGCCTGTGTTAGGGGGTTATGGGGTCTGGTTTTTTGAGCAAGGGATTGAGTATCTGACAAGGACTGAAAGCTAAGCAGGTTGTCTGAGTAAGTTCTAAATAATTTTTCCCCTTCAGAATGTGTCATTTTTATGCTTATGATGCCTGAGTGGTGTCTTTGCTTTATTCCTTTTTCAAGCTTTTTGAATGCAGATTTAAAATTCAACTTGATTTTGTTTTTTAGCCAAGCAGTTTCAGTTATTGGCCTTATAACTTGCTCACAGGTGGTTAAGAAGATCTTGAGTCAGCTCTATTGTAGTTACAGTATTTAATAGAACGCAGAATCTAGAATACCTTGAGTTGGAAGAGACCCATAAGGATCATCAAGTCCAACTCCCTGCTCCTCACAGGACTACCTAAATCTAAACCATATAACTGAGAACATTGTCCAGACACTCCTTGAACTCTGGCAAGATTTGTGCCTTGACCACTTCCCTGGGGAACCTGTTGCAGTGACCGACCACCCTCTCAGTGAAGAACTGTTTCCTAACATCCAATCTGAACTTCCCCTGACACAGCTTATGTCCATTTCCTCGTGTCCTATCCCTGGTCACCAGAGAGAGGAAAGCAACACATCTCCAGCCACTGCTCCCTTTGTTATGGGTTGAGGCTGGGCCGGCCACTAAAAAGTGACAGATGCTCTCTATTAACCAAAAGCGAAAAGGAGAGAGAACAAGGGAGAGAGACTTTATGGTTTGGAAAAGAAAACTAAAACAGCTTTAATGAAACAATAACAATAAAAGAAAAGATAATAATAAGAATAAGGAAATAATGAAATATATACAATTTGTACAAATATATACAAAACTAATACCGAACCCAACTCCCCCCACCCCGATGACGATACGTCACCACCACGCCGCAGGGCTGGCACTGGGGCACTCCCAGGCTGGACACGGCAGCAGATAGGGACGGGATGCAGGAGCTGAACTCAAGCACTGGATTCAGGGATGCACGGATCAGGACTGAAGACAGAAATGCAGAGAGTGTCCTCCTCAGATGTTGGGCATTGAAGAAGAGAGATTGACCCTCGTGATCCCTCAGCTTTATACTGAATATGACGTGTATGGGATGGAACACTCTGTTGGTCAGTTTTGCGTCACCTGTCCGGTTTGCTCCTCCCTGCAGGTGAGACCTTTTACGTGCTTGCGACACTTTTCACTCCCAGCACCCCATCACGGAGTACAAGATTTAGCAGTGACCTTGGTCACTATAAGAACAAGTATAAGCCAGGGCCTCTTTGCATCCCATTCCTTGGTACGAGCTATAAACATCAGGCCTTATTACTGCTAGAAGAAGTCACTGTCTGGAAAAACAGGCTGCTGTTTCAGAAAGTGTCATTAGTTAGAGGAGACTTAACTGAAAAGTTAAAGCACTAAAACAGAATTAGTTCTGGTTTAGCCCAAACCAGGACACCTTTTGAGGAAGTTGTAGATTGTGATGAAGTCAACCCTCAGACTTCTCTAAGATAAACAAAGACTTCAGTTGCTCCTCTCAAGTCTTGCCCTTGAGACATTTCACCATCTTGGTCGCCCTCCTCTGGACATATTCTAAATAGTGTGATGTCCTTATACTGTTACATTGTTATAATATTTACAATATTTCTTGAACAGGTTCAAAACAGGAATCTACTTCAATTAAAAGACATCCAGGAAGGGATTTCATGCTAAAACACATGCTAAAAAACAAAAAGATGAACTTTTTCTCAGCTGACCATAAATCAAATTAATGAATAGACTAGTTGATTGCCACTCAACTAGTACCCAGTCCACAAAAGTATGGTATCATTGGAGACATTAAATAGCATATTTCATAGCGATTTATTTCATCGTAATATGAGAAGCAGAAGAAGGAATAAGGTCTGGCTTTGTCTTTCAGTAGAAGAATCTACTGAAGAGGCCATAGTCCGTACTACACTTGCCTTCTGGATAGCTGAAGTATGACACTGCTCTGAGCTTTATAAACTTATGTTTCTTCTGAATAGAACTTCACTGATCTATGTCTGATGAGAAAAGTTGCTACTGATCATAGAATCATAGAATCATTTAGGTTGGAAAAGACCCTTAAAATCATTGAGTCCAACCGTAAACATAACCCTGTCAAGTCCACCACTAAACCATGTGCTTAGCACTACATCTACATGCCTTTTAAATACTCCAGGGATGGTGACTTGACCACTTCCCTGGGCAGCCTGTACCAATGCTGATAACCCTATTAGTGAAGAAATTTTTTCTAATGTCCAGTCTAAAACTCCCCTGGCACAACTTGAGGCCGTTTCCTCTCATCCTGTCACTTGATACTTGAGAGAAGAGTCTAACACCCACTTCACTATAATCTCCTCTCAGGTAGTTATAGAGGGTAATAAGGTCTCCCCTGAGCCTTCTTTTCTCCAGGCTAAACAGCCCTAGCTCCTTCAGTTGCTTCTCATAAGACTTGTTCTCCACACCCTTCACCAGCTTTGTTACCCTTCTTTGGACCTGCTCCAGCTCTTCGATATCTTTCTTGTAGTGAGGGGCCAAAAACTGCACACAGTATTCGAGGTGCCGACTCCACTAGTGCCAAGTACAGGGGGACAATCACTTCCTCAGTCCTGATGGCCACATTATTTCTAATACAAGTCAGGATGCTGTTGGAATCCTTGGTCACCTAAGCACACTGATGGCTCTTGTTCCAGCAGCTGTCAACCACCACCTCCGGGTCCTTTTTCAGGCAATTTTCCATCCATTCTTCCCCAAACCTGTAGCACTGTGTGGGGTTGTTGTGACCCAAGTGCAGGACCCAGCACATGGCCTTGTTGAACCTCATACAGTTGGCCTCAGCCCATTGGTCCAGCCTATCCAGGTCCATCTGCAGAGCCTTCCTACCCTTGAGCAGATCAACACTTCCACTCAACTTGGTGTCATCTGCAAACTTACTGAGGGTGCACTCGATGCCCTTGTCCAGATCATTGATAAAGATATTAAACAGAACTGGCCCCTATACTGAGCCCTGGGGAACGCCACTTGTGACTGGCTGCCAACTGGATTTAACTCCAATCACCACAACTCTTTGGGCCTGGCCACTCAGCCAGGTTTTTACCCAGCAAAGATTATGCCTGTGTAAGTCATGAGCAGCCAGTTCCTCTAGAAGAATGCTGTGGGAAATGGTGTCAAAGGCTTTACTAAAGTCTAGGTAGACAGCATCCACAACCTTTCACTCATCCATTAAGCGGGTCCCCTTGTCTTAGCAGGAGATCAGATTAGTCAAGCAGGACCTGGCTTTCATAAACCCGTGCTGACTAGGCCTGATCATCCAGTTGTCCTGTAAGCACTGCCTGATGGCACTCAAGATGATCTGCTCCATAACCTTCCCCAGTACCAAGATCAGACTGACATGTCTATATAGTTCCCCAAATCTTCCCTCAGGCCCTTCTTGTAGATGGGTTTCATGTTTGCTAAACTCTAGCCAATTGGGACAGCCCCCGCCTCTCGTTAGCCAGGACTACTGGTAAATGATGGAAAGGCTTGGTAAGCACTTCTGCCAGCTCCCTCAGTACCCTTGGGTGGATCCCATCTGGCCCCATAGACTTGTGTGTGTCTACACAAGATGGACTGATGTGCCATAGAATATTAATTCCTTCACAAAGACCCCTTTCCAATTTCTTTTTTGTATGGCATGAATTCTTAGATCTAAAAAAATTTAATGGAGAAAATGCTGTGATTGACCAGCATTAAAATTCAAACTACCTCAGCTGGAATATTTGAATATGCACACCTAATTCAAAATGGATTATCTCAGATCTCCAGATCCAGCCAAACCTTGCATTATCCTGAGACTGGTTCACCACAGGAATCTCATTTTCACTGCTTATATCCTGCAGAGGCTTTTCTTTTCCCCACAATACCAATACTGAGTGGTGACATTTTAAAGACTTTTCTGAGAGTCACCATTTTAATCTGCTTAATTGCAAAGACAGATATTAAGTCTTTCACATGTTTTTAGGCTCAGAATCCGTATTTTATAATTTTATTCATGGAGTCAGAAACTAAGTGCCGTGAATGCTATTAAGATTGTCCTACCTTGGACCTTAGTCTATTAGCTTTTTTACTCATTAATGAAATAGCAAGGTCATTTTTTGTATGTGTATGCTCCAACAATATAAAAGGAGTACCCATTCTCCAGAGGATGCTTTGGTGCAAAAGGAAAGATAGAGCAGTTACCAATTACATTAAAGTACAGCTTCAGTACACGTGGGTCAAGATAGGTCTAATAATTTTGATCCATCTATATAATTTTATAGCAGTTAAGAATCCCATCTACTACGATTTTTGTGTGAGAAATCAACTGCATATAGGCCAAGAAATTACAGTGTTAAAATTCCCATGGCAACATTAACGTGATCACACTACACTTACAGTTTGCGGTGTTTTAGATTATTTGCCATACTGAAAAATGCTTTCATGCAGATTGTATAGTATATGTATTACATCAGAATTAGTCTTTACATGGACATATTAACATTTTAATTTCCTGACTGCTGTATATTTTTAATTCAGAACTTAATTTCTCTATTAGTGTTAGATGTTTATTTTCGTGAAATTTCTAAGGAAAAGAAAATTGAGATGGGAAAGTCGACAATTATCAAAAGGGGGAAAATAAAAAGGAGTTAGATACATGTTTCATTTCAAAACCATGAGAAAATAAAGCTCCCTGAGTCTGCAACAAACGTGCAGATGCTAATACCAGCCTAGGTGACCTAGGCATCTTCTCTGTTCAATATTCACACTGTGAATTCTATGTTTGTAATCCTACAATTCTTCCTGCAATTGACATTGTAAGCAATTTCTATTGTAATATTGCTAACACAAAACTTTTAACTACATCACGTAATCACGTGGCACCTGACAAGACGTCCTTGGAGTGCATCAGCAGCTGATTCTTCCGACTGTGAGTGTCTGCCTCATTGCTAGCACTGGCTGAAGCACAAAAGGCTTCTTCATTTATGAGCTGCGTCTGTTTTGTGGGCTTCCTAATTGTTCCAAAGAATGCAAAAGAAAGGTAAATGTAAAGTCTACAGTCATACTTCAGAATTAAAATGATAGAAAATCAGTGGGTGATGGTGGGGAGCAGTTTGGTTTGGCTTGGCTTGGTACTTGGTTAGGTATTACTGGTTTGGTTTGATTTGGTTTGGTTTAATTTAGTTTGGTTTTTGTACAGAAATCATAAGAAATTAAGCCTCTGGTCCATCCAGTGCAGTATCCTTTCTCCAATAGTCATCTGATAATTATGAAAAAGAATCATGTATCAATTGAGTATGTTAATCAGAATGTATTTTATCATTTGAGGTTATTCTGCGCTCCAAGTCTTCCTTCTGATAGGTGTGACATTTAGCCCCTTTGTAAGTGCAGGACTTAGAAAGGTGAATTCCATAACCTATGACAAAGTCTATCCGCTCATGCTGATGGAAATTTGTATGGAGGTTGCTGCAGCTTAGCTTTAAGATGTGTAAATCATTGGAGCATGTCAAGCTGTATCTGCGAAATGAGGACACAGCATTTATTGTATTTAATAACCTGTGGATTATTATGTGGCATCTGGTAGGATCACGCTATTTATAATTTACACAATGACATTTTCATTGAGTTAAAATCTATTTCTATGTACTCAACAGCTTTTTTTTTTTTTAAAAAAAAAAAAAAAAAAATTCAGTGCTTTCTTCTATGTTTCATTGCACTTATCCCTGAAGATAATGGAGATATTTTTTTCCTGAAAGTTAAATTTAACAGAAAACTTTTTACAAAGTGTATATATCTCCCTGTTTAACTTGGTATAGGCTTCCTCTATGTAGCCACAGTGGTTGTATTCAAGTGATTGATCCCTTCTTCAGTTTCTATGTTTTCCAGCATAATCAGATTATGATTGATGAGTGTAACCTTAATTCAAGTAAGAGATAAAAAATAGTAAGTAACCAAAATGAGTCAAAGCAATCCTTGTATCAGCTTCAACCATACTCAGCTGCTTCTGTAGGCATTAATTGTTATGTTGGTCTTTTTAACTTGTATACTAATGTTATGTTTGTAACACTGAGGGGAGGATGATGCAAGAAAGATAATGCATGAAGAAATTCTGTAGAATTTTTTTTTACCAGCTTAGAAAATTCTCTCAGCATAAACATAAATCTACCACTATTCTTTGCCTCCTGCTCAGCATCAACACCATTTATGTTAGTCACAGGCACGGTACTAGATCACAGTAGGCAGTGACTATCATATAAACAGTGTGTACAGGTGGCCTTTAAAAAGGCATGTGACAGGGAGTTTAAGTGCTCTTTCTGAGGAAATCTGGAAATCTTCACAATTGAGAGCAAACAGTGCAGCAATTGGGAAAAATCAACATTTCCAATTTGGGAACTGTCAAGAGTTGACTGGTTTTAGATGTAGGAATCTGACAAAATCTGACAAAAGCCAGAAAACCAACTCAAAATAGTACTGCAATGCCACCTACAAATTTTCCTTGTGTCTGAAGGTGATGTTGCTTACCTTAGGGGCAGGAGCTGTGAAGAGTGTGCTCTTCCCCTGCTCTTCAGGGAAATGATTTATTTCCAAAGAAGGCTGACATAATTTGAAACCGCTTGTTTCTGTTCTTGGGGAAGTTTGTTTGTCTTGTGGCAATGAGAAAGTCCTTCAGGCAGCTGAGAGACTGATTAGAGTTACATCCCCAGGGGTCTTCTGGAAGGGCCCAGCAGAGAGAACTCCCAGAGTTCTAGCGGGTGTGGCTAATGGAGAATCTGTGGATCACTCTTTTATACTTTTTACAATTCATTGCTGGGGTGAATAGCAGCTTCTGTAGATAGTCTCTGCCAGCGTATGACCCACACATTTGGGAAACTGAGGAAGGTGTGAGCTCACTTGGAGGAGATATTTGAAAACTCCATTTCTGACACTCATCTCTATGCCTCCCTCTTTTATGTCATGCCCTGAGCACTTGGTGTGACTCTTAGGAAAATAATTGCTCTGGTGTGTTGAAGACAATTCAAAACTAAATCAGTACATTTTCTGTTTACGTTATTATTTCCTCACAAAAACTTATTTAGAGACCAGAAGCTGCAGACTTGACTATCTGTAGTTCAATGGCCAGAACCAGGAGCTCATCTCCTAAAGACACAGCTCTTTTACCTAAGTGCTTTAAGTATTAGTAAAGCTATATAGCAGCAGCCCAAATTCTTGTGTTTTCCTCCTAATTGCTACTTTGTTGCAAAAGGATGTTTCAAAATACCAACTCACATTCACATTATACATTTCACTGTATCAACACCGCATGCAAACCAGGGATTGTTTCGAATTGCCTACTGTTCTGTTTCTATCTACATATTAGTGAGATTGCATGCTATTTCATAAATTAACAACAGTTTCTAACCTGCTAATTTGTTTGCAAGGGTGAAAGGTGAATGTTCAATGATTTCCACTATAGTTAACATAAGCATTGACCTGATCGACTGCAATGCTCCCTCTGTGCCATAACATAGCCACAAATTTATCATTCCTGCCTCCGCTTTGCTCCAGGCACCTGATTAAAAAGCCCAGACCAATGTCTGCTTTTATCTGCTTACTTTGATTTTCACTTTGGAGCACTTTACTAGGACTGTACTTACGCCTCCCTGCTGCTCACATGCTTTGTGGCATTTATTGTCTGAGTTTCCTTCTCAGTGTGGCACCAAGGTCTAACTGCATAATAAACATTCTGAATGGAAGGATAATCCACATCTTCCTCATCACTCTACTATACTAGGTATGATTTCTATAATGCTGCAGATATAACAGGAAACAAAGCAATCACAGAAGTTCCTGGGATTTTCAAGTTGCCTCAGAAGACTAATAAAATTCACCATATGTTTCTTCTATCTCCTGTGAACCAGGCTTCACTTCTTAAATCCATGGAAGAAGCTGAAGGCTTAGTGTGATGATGTCAGCTAGATGAACAGTTTACTAGAGTTATTGCTATTAATCATGGCTTACTATTGGTCTGTTTAAAACCATAAGGGGCATAACATTAGTACAAGAATGTTTATTAGGAAAAATGACTTTTCACAACTAAAGAGTTATTGAACTTGCACATGACTTGGAGAAAAGGAAAAAAGAGAGATTAAACTACTCAGTGTTGCTTAAAATACAGGCACTTTCAAATAAATGACAGGGTTTAATGTTAAGCTTTTATCCACATAAAAATTCTAAGAATAAAAGAAGGCATTTCAGTGTTTAAGAAATTAAGGCATTTTTTAAAAAAATAGATTCATGACAATATTTACTGTCAAGCTTTATGTATGTTTTCCAGTCTGTGCAATTTCATGTTTTAATATTACTACAAAAATTTTATCTGTCAATGCCCGTCTTTAGTTTTGAAGAGTTTCATATGACATTAATCACAGAATAAAAACTTCCAGGTCTGCTACAAATTCTTCTGCTGGACCAAAGACAGCTCTGTAAAGACTGATAGAATGAATATATATATATATATATATATATATATATATATATATATATATATATTTTTTTTTTTTTTTTCCCAGTGGTAGGAAGTATCTCCTTCTAAGGCCTGGAAGCAGTATTAAATAACATTACTTCCACTCCTGAATGTAAAAAGACTATAAATGTATTCAGCAGTTATGTAAGTTTAAGAGGAAAATGTAAGATCATCTATAAGCAAAAAGAAGCTGAAATGACTGTAGGACAGATAACTTCCTGCATTCTTCAACAGCTACAGTAAATTGATAAAGGACAGTGATCAGATATTTTTCTTCATGTACAGTTGTGATATTTTTGATTAATTCTAAATCTTCAAGCCCTCCTGTGAAATGTTTACCTTTCATGTATGATATGTAAGATGCCTGTGCATTTGGAGGTATTATCAAAGATAGTCAACATTGGCTTTTCAGGTTCATAGTTATCACACTGTTTTAACATTCTAAAAATGGTAGCAAGGTCAGTTTATCTTTTAATAATTTTGAAAGTTAAGGTATTTTAAATTTGAAAATTTCTGTAAATCCAAAAGGTGTAAATACTTTTTTTTCCTTGATCAGCTCACATAACAGTTAAAGAAGAAACAATACTAAACTAACAGGGCGTTTTTCATTATTTCTAGCACAAATGAACAAACATTTACATTAAGATACCTCTTTATTAGTATTAGACACTAAGTTCAAACTGATAATCCTGAACAATGCAATCTCTTATTTATCATTAATTCTTTCATGTTAGAAAATGGAACACACTTTTTTCCTTGGCTCTCTCAGATGGTTTCAGGGGAGAAAAAAAAAAAGAAAAAGAAAAATAGTCTTGCCCACGAGTTTTTCTTTGCCATAGTCTTAATAGCTGAAAAGACGACATGTGATATGAGAGCTCTTTGCTCTATAGGTAAAGGTGTATAACAAGCTCCTATGATCAGAAATGGATACCATTTAAAAATGAAAGAGCAATTAATCTCTTGGAATAGACAACAGATGAACACTCTGACAGTCAGTGGTTTAAAACTTGAGTAGATATCTTCCTTAATTATACACTGTAATTCAAGCACCCATTTTTTGTTAGAATCTTTGGATGTTGATGATGATCGAACAACGATTATATGAGTATAATGAATATATGAGTGTAATGACCCAGTCTGGTCTTTATTCTGGTCTTTATTAAATGCCTCTAGCTAATGCAAGTGAGCTGTAGTAAAGTATTTTGGTTAATAAAATATTATTTCTATGACAGCAAAAATTGACTGAAGTTTAACTCTTGCTAGACTGGAACAGGTTCTTAAACAAAATGGATAAGCAGAGCTTCCCTGAATAGAGCACTTTCAGTTGTATATAACAGCTGACGAACATCATTTTGTGCCTGTAGAGATAAAAGGAGTCACTTTTTGGTCCTATATAGAGGACCAGGTGCAAGAAGAGTCATTACAGGTGTAACAGGATAATGGATGTAGAGGTCAAAACTGTCAAAACTTTTTTTGGCAGAAAACAGTGTATTTTATAAAACTGAAATGTCTGTGATGGATTTCTGCTTTCCAGGGCATGATTTGAGTAGTCACAATGGCTGAACAACTGAAAATTAGGAACATTTCTGCCTACTAAATAAATACCTTTTTCTTAAAAAATACCAATATTTTGAAGTAGTAATTTTTCTTTACTGCCTTTTACATTTCCTTTAACATGTACTAGTATCTCATGTCCAAGACAACTTCATTTATGTCTCTTGTTTTCCTCCCTTCTTCCTTCCTACCCACTGAAAAAAATATAGTACATTTTGAGGGAAAGGAACTCAAAAATGCAGGAGAAAACCAGGAAAACTCACTCTTGTGAGTCCTTCACCTGACTGGGAGTGCAACAATGAACCTTTGACAGTACTCCATAACACAAAGGGTGTAGGTATTTTAGGTATTCATATTACATCATGCCATTTTCCAGCCATGCCATAAGGGCTTTAGAAAGGACCTAAAATAAAGCCCCATCTAAATTTGATCAGTCCCAAAAGTGGCAACATGTTATCTCACCTTCTCTGTACAACCCATTGAAAGGCTGCATTGACAGTCCTGTGGGTGTGGTACTAAAACAGAAAATCCAAGTTCAAGATTAATGGTAATCCAGGTGCTCTAAAATTTGGTGTACTCACAGCATGGCAGAGGGACAAGCTGTGTAGGGGAGAGAAAAGAACGTCAGTCATGCTGAAGAAGCAAGAAGAGGTTTCACACTCCTGGCATATGCCATATGAGCCTTAGAGTCTACTATATCACTAACTTAATTGTGATAGTGTAGCTGGATGAAAACTGTCAATTTTCATACCAAGCTAATAAGACTTGAGCTGTGAAGCTCTCTCTTAAATTGAAAAAAAAAAAAATACACTTTACTTGATAGTAAAAGACTGAGCTTTACGCTTTTAACCCTATTGAGGTTGGCAGAAAAAATATAACTACTATTGTCTAGCATGGAGTAGTGCTCTTAAAGTTAAGTGGTCAAATTCCCAAGTATTCAGCTCTAATGTGCTGTTTCATAATACTTGTTACATCTAATCAGAAAGAAAAATAACATGGGATAGTCTCATCTGATAACAATATCTCTACTAGGTGTGGCTTCATCAATACATCAAAATAAAAGGTGTTAAGTGAATCCAAACAACTTCTTATGATCTCCCAGGTTAGAACTCCTACTCTTCCCATTTACTGAATAAAATATAGAAATGCCAACATTTTTATACTTTCTATTCTATATAAACTAGAGTAAGTTGATCAATCCATAGATTGATCTCATATCTCAGTAGTACACCAAAGTTTATCTTAATATTAATCAGTAATGTAAGATGTTCTGGCTTTTCAAAGGAAAACTTTTCATATCAGTTGAACATGTCAAAATAATTAATCTTGACATCTTATAATTTTTTTTTTTTTTCTGAACTTCTTTGTTTCATGAACATTTTTATCATGCATCTTAACGCTCTTTTGGGTTGAAAACAAATATTGAAATATTAGGATGGAAATTCCATTCTTTGAATATTTCTATTGAGCTTGATATTACCAATGGGTAATTTCAACTTTTTCTTCCCAATAGAATTGTCATTATTGTTAGTGGGAGCAATATAATGAATATTTACAGCTCTGGGTACATATATTGCTTTCGGGTATTGATCAGTTTCTAAATAAACATGCATACTCTCATTTAGAATTCATTGTCACAGAATCACAGAATGTTAGGAGTTGGAAGGGACCTCAAAAGATCATCTAGTCCAGCAGGACCACTTAGAGCAGATCATATAGGAACATGTCCAGGCAGGTTTTGAATGTCTCCAGAGAAGGAGACTCCACAACTTCTCTGGGCAGCCTTTTCCAGGGCTCTGTCACTCTCACAGCAAAAAAGTTTTTCCTTATGTTAATGTGGAATCTCCTACACTCCAGCTTGCACCCGTTGCCCCTTGTTCTATGACTGGGCATCACTGAGAAGAGCTCGGCTCCATCCTCCTGACACTTGCCCTTTACGTATCTATAAACATTAATGAGGTCACCCCTCAGTCTCCTCCAAGCTAAAGAGATCCAGCTCCCTCAGCCTTTCATCATAAAGGAGATGTTCCACTCCCTTTATCATCTTTGTGGCTCTGCACTGGACTCTTTCAAGCAGTTCCCTGTCCTTCTTGAACTGAGGGTCCCAGAACTGGACACAATATTCCAGATGGGGTCTCACCAGGGCAGAGTAGAGAGGGAGGAGAGCCTCTCTCAGCCTACTGACCACACCCCTTCTAATACACTTCAGGATGCCATTGGCCTTCTTGGCCTTGAGGCCACATTGCTGGCTCATGGTCACCCTGCTATCAATCAAGACCCCCAAGTCCCTTTCCCCTATACTACTCTCAAACAGCTCAGTCCCCAACCTATACTGGTACCTGGGGTTATTCTTTCCCAGATGCAAGACTCTACATTTGTCCTTGTTGTATTTCATTAAATTTCTGCCGGCCCAGCTCTCCAGCCTGTCTAGGTCTCTCTGAATGGCAGCACAGCCTTCTGGTGTGTCAGCCACTCCTCCCAGTTTTGTGTCATCAGCAAACTTGCTGACAGTGCTCTCTATTCCCTAATCCGGGTCATTGATGAATATATTGAATAGTACTGGTCCCAGTACTGACCCCTGAAGGACTCCACTAGATAGAGGCCTCCAACTAGACTCTGTCCTATTGACCACAACTCTCTGACTTCTTTCCTTCAACCGATTCATGATCCACCTCACTACCCGATGTCAAAGATTAAGGGTCTACAGCACAACTTTTCTTTATCTTTGGGGGTTTTTATGTGGAGGTTTTTTTACATCGTGAGCTCCTTTCTAAGTTTATTGGCCCATTGTAGTTGAAATGACAGTTTTGTTTTCTAGCAAGTAAACTGTACTGATTTACTGGTATTTTGTACAAGCAATAAGTTATAAAATCCTGATCCTGATAATAAGTACAAAACCTATGTGGAATATACACTTCAAGAAGAAAAACCTTAGAGATTAGTTTATGTTTGAAGACTGAAAACTAATAATAGTTAGAGATGTGTGAGAGAGGCTAATTTATATACTTGTGAAGATGTTACTTTATGTTTAAGATTGGAATGAAATGTCTGAAAAATTATTCCTTTTTCTTTTCCACCTCAATTTTGTTTGATGAAGACAAGTCTGTTTGATAAAAAACAAAGAATTTAGGAAAGAAATTTTATGATTAGTGCTACTACCTTATGTCTTGCTATTTCAGGAAAATGCCTTGTCTGTTAGTAGTGGAAGTTGGATTATTCATGTTCTATAATTATCTATGTAGATGTATACAATATGTTGGAAAACTAGCTCTGGATTTTCTACTGCCCAACACTGCAAGTTAGAGCAGATGGGGGAAACTTATGTTGAGGAAGAAGCCCTAAGGCTGATTCTGTATTAGGGGAAATTGCAACACTCACTGCGAGACTCCAGTAACTTTACAGCAGAGTTGCCTTTGGATGCTTGAGAGCTAGGTGAAAGAGCTCAAGACATGCTATTTCTAGTGGAGTAACACACTTCCTTTTCTTAGTCTGCCACGCAACCTGTTAAGATCTGATTTACAGCTTTACTAAGCAATTAAGAAAACTGTGTTAATAGTTCCAATTAACTGATATGATCCCCATGATATTTCATAGCACAACAACAGCCAAGGCAGGACTCTCCTAGCTGATCAGAAGAGCAAACCTATTATCTGGGGTCTCCACACAAGTTCATCCTGTGCATCCATGCATCTGCAGTCAGATTCCCACCACACTTTTCTCATTCTACTCTGTTTTCTTCTTTTAATCTACTAAAAATATTTTAGCATACCACTGCCAAGCCAGATTCACTTAGCTCTTGTCCAGGACTGACATAATAATTTTCATAATAAAAAAACTCCAAACTTGATGAAAAGTTACTGTATTAGCACACCCCCATCATCAAGTTTGAATGGTTTTATTCCTTATAACTAATGAGGGACAGTTGCCCATAACAATTACCAGATAAGAAAAGTTACTTCTCAATCTTAGAATATGGCCAGCATAAAACCTCATCACAACCTAGAGGAAGCATCATGGGGATTTAAAATCCGTCATTGTAACCTCAGCAATAACATCATATCAGAGGCAACAAGAAAACTGTAACCAAAAAAAAAAAAAGTAAAAAAAAATTTGGAAGATAGTTTTCTTCCCAGGGAGTGGAATAATGTTTGCAGGACTAACTAGCTGTAAACTTCCCTGAGGAGTTGAAAAAGAGCAGCATGGTACTAGCAACATTCAAACTTGCTGAGCAGCAGGGTGCAATACCAAGCTCTGTTGCTATTAACATTCATGGTGAACTCAGAAGAACTGGAATAAGGGATCTAGCAACAGCATGCTCAAAGGGAAAAGTCAGAGACATAGCTCTCTGAATCAGGCAAACTGATAAAAACGCTCTGCTTTGGAATATTTTTGAGCATTCATATTGGTAATTTCATAGGTAGGATTACGGGCATTAAGAAAAAAGATATCTGTTAATAAACAGAAAGGAGTAATTTTATTTTAACTTAAGAGGTAACAGCAATAAAATGACCAACACTCAAAGAAATTACACATAATTTGACAATAATTTCTCTAAAACACGCTTCTTCACTTTTCTTCTAGGAATAAGAGGGAAGAAAAATATTTTTCACTTTTTGTATATCATACTATCATAGAACACTGATTATGACCTTGGAACGGGACAATATAAAGATTTAGGGTACTTCAGCAGATTTGGCAGCCTAAAAGAACAGACAGGCTAAGAACCTATGGAACAAAGGAAACAGAACAGAATTGCTCTAAGTGCAACAAGAACTACAGCATGTTTTGTAAGAACATGATTTGGAAGTTATTGTAGTGTCACTGGCATTTCCATTATGAACACCTATTTCCACGGCTTCATAACTCAGCAATCAGCATTTGCTCTAGGCTAAACTAGTAGAAGAGGTCTCAGTCCAGGAAAAAATATGTTTTGGTGTCAGGGGTTATATGTATGCAAAATGCAAAAAAGAAAGAAAGAAGTTCCAAGAATACAAACAGATCTGTGAAGTTTCTTGATAAGGTGTGTTTTTTCTTACTTGACTAAATGATCACCCTCATTACCTAAAAAAGTAGATTGAATGGTTTTGTATACTCATTATGATCGTTATAGTTTGTTTATGCTGTAGTGACTAAGGGATTCAGGCAAAATCCATTGTTGTAACAGAATTAGTAGATGGTGATGTTATATATAGGGTATATGTGCATCTGTAGCTTTCTATTATTTTGACTTCTGGACTCCTAAGGCATTTTATATTATATTGTAGATCCCCTTAAAACTTCATACATATGTATTACCTTACATTATATATAAACTTACTTTTCTTAGTTGCTTCTCCCAGGTCACAAAAGGAATAACCTCCCAGAGGTACATAACCACAAACATGATTTGGCTCATAGATTGCTGTCCCTAGGTGTACTACCTTCAGAAGTAAGTTATAAATTTGCTCAGTATTCTACCTTTTCTCATTTTTAATGTCTGAATGAAGTGGCTGACATTCAGGTTCCATTAAAGTCAGTAACACTGTTAAGCAATTACAGATTCATCCAGTCACTGTGATTTTAGACTGACAGAATTGTCCTGGCTGACCTGTAGATGCGCACTAAGTCCAGTATAGCAACATGCACCAGATTTACCATGTGCTTTCAGGGTCAAAACCAACATCTATGCCAGAACTGTGCAAACAAGCCATATTGACTGCATGCTTGGTGTTGGCCAATGCAGTCAAGCTCCTGATTTCATTAAGCCATCAGTTGTCCAGATAAATGTCCCTGTGGAAAAAGAAAAAACTGTCCAGGAAAACATTCTAATTATAGCTAAAACTGTGCTATTAATAACTTATGTTCCCATAGGAGTGGGAATATGTAAATTCATCTTCTAATCCCTTACATTAATTTAGGCTCCTGCGCTTGTTCAGATGGAAGTAAAAAAGTTTTGTAAGGTAATGAAGGAAAATCAATGATTACAGATAGAACTCATTTGTGATCTGGAAGCTGAGTTAGTGGAATTATTTGGATTATAATAGGAAAATATATAGAGTGAAGGCTGTCAGTGCAACTAGTGGAACAGCAAGTGCTGTAATGTTCTTGCAGGACTAGTATTTCACCGAGTAGAAGATTATCAGTTTCTTGCCCTGAACAGTTTTCACACATACGTGGAGTATTCACCAGGCTAAGATTTTCCTTTTTTGAAGGAGCTTATAATAACAAAACCTACGGATACCTTACAGAGCAAAGGGAATTTTGCACCTGGTTAATCTATCCAGTTTCACATGGAACAACAGTTGGTAACGGATCTTGATAGCAAACTAGGTGCATCCAAAACCATAGTAATGTTTTGGGGGGCAGAGGGGTCAAGAGGGAATCTTCCTAATAAATCGATATTTTTGGGGATATTGGAAAGAACATAAAAGGATGAAAGGATGACTTTACAGAAGCCTTTTAAAATTATATGGTTCAAAGGATTTTGAAAGAAGGGAAGTGAGGTGCAAAACCAAAGTACTTTCCTGGACCTGGGACTCTAACAACAGACACACAGGTGAGGCAGAACTGTGTGGAACGAAAAGTAAGACTAAATGGCCAGCACAATTTTATTTACAAACTGATGTATTTCAAGCATAATTCTTATGGACAGGCTGTTGATATTGCTGTATATTTCTGCAAGGAAGACTCAAAAATGCTTTGGCCCTGCTTTGAATTAAGGTGAGCAAGGAGGGAGGAGACCTGGTCCTCTCAGTGCTGAGAATCTTCATTCCCTGTCACCAGCACCTAGCGTTTGAACCTCATTGCAATGAGAGTCAGTGTCAGGTTTGTCAGGTTACACCAATTGTTTTTGGCTAGCTGATCAAAACACTTCAACCAGCTGCTGTTCTCATGGCAGTTTAAACAGTAGCCTGACCTGTGAAGTGAGAAAGGCAGTCTCTCAGATAAGCAAAACCTAAGTCATCCCTCTGTTATTAACAGCTGT
Organism: Leptosomus discolor; assembly: GCF_034619465.1. Taxonomy (NCBI): domain Eukaryota; kingdom Metazoa; phylum Chordata; class Aves; order Leptosomiformes; family Leptosomidae; genus Leptosomus; species Leptosomus discolor. Next base: position 55,087,923 of record NC_141419.1, on the reverse strand, counting down.
GATAACACTAGCTGATATGGCTCCCAGGTGCATATTGCGCAAGAGACAACTGTGTTGCTTGAGCTGACTGCAGATCTACAGCACAGAACAGAGAGAGAAAAAAAAGAAAGAGAAAAAGGGAAAAAAAGGGGGAAGGAGGAAGAGGAAAGGCAGGGGAAGAGGGGAAGAAAGGTAGAAGAGGAGAAAAAGTGGGAAAGGATGGGTCAGCAAAAGGAAAGGCAAAGAGAAAAGGAAAGAACTCAAGAAGGAAGAAAGGGGAGAAAGACAAAAGGAAGAAAGGGTACTTACGCTTACAGGATCATTTTTTTCCCATGTCATAGTTTTGTGACTTGTTTTTTGGTTTGGGATTTTGGAGGAGGGAGGTTCCATCCCTCCTTGCTGATCTATTTAATCTCATTCTTTCTGAGTTTTCAATTTCTCTCCCTAATGAACTCCTTGTCCATGTACACACAAGTCCTGAATCACAAAGTAAGAGCTTTTCCTCAAGTGACATCATAGAATCATAGAATCATTCAGGTTAGAAAAGACCTTTGAGATCATCTAGTCCAACCATCGACCCTACTTTACCAAGTACACCCCTAAACCATATCTCCAAGCACCACATCAAAACAACCTTTAAAAACATTAATGGTGGTGACTCAACCACCTCCCTGGGCAGCCTATTCCAATGTCTGACAACCCTTTCAATGAAAAAATTTTTCCTAATGTCTAGCCTAAACCTACCCTGGTGCATGGATCCAGCTTTTTCTGTAGAAAACCTCTTCCGTCCTTTGAATTATCTCTCATGTGCTATAGAAGACTCTACAATCTGAATATGTGAGGAAAGCAGAAGACATTAGCACTGCTTTTTCTCTGTGCTGTGCTGTTCACGTGGATGATACAAGGCAGCCACAACCAAAGCATGTGGGAAGTACTAGCTCAGTTGCTAATAGTAGGTGCACCTGTCATGTAAATTAGTGTTTTACCTTTATGACAGCATATTACCATCTGCGGGAGCTGTGTGAGGACACTGACACGATCAATGTAATCTAACAAGTGAACCTTTATTTCCTTGTTTCCAATGCAATTTATAACCCTTGACCACATCCAATAAATACTGATTGACTTCATCACAAATAACAGCCCTCAGTCCAACGTGATTGGCCACATTGCGAGTCATGTTCAAGTCACATTCGCAAATGTTCACACCCGTCTTCTTCAGGAAATTAAAACTGTGTCATTAATGGTGGCTGTCTCTTCTCCTGCACCTGTAAGATGTTTATGCCCCCTGCACCGGAAGTTGTTTATGCTTTCAGCAGTTCCAGTACGTCCCAGCTCAGGTTCTCTGGAAAGGCTGGATTGTTCACATGTCCCTTATTTCATAAATATCCTCCCACACATCCCCCTTCTTTTTTTTTGAACAATCCAGACTTGTTTTACAGCCCGCTCGATCATTGAGCTTATGTACTGTAGGATACAAGGTAGCATCAGCAGCACAATTAATATCATGATAACAATAAGGATACCATACTTTACCCAGTGTAGTAACCATCCACTTATACCCCAAGAACTCAACCACATGTCCAGAGGAGAACGATCAATGCCAATCTTTTTAATGTTCTTTTGCAGATTTTTTATATGCTTGTGAAATGATCAGAAAGATTCATGCAACACAATCCCTCAAAATCTTCACACCCATGACCTAATGCCAATAACAAAAAATCTATAGCAGCTCTATTCTGTAATACTGCATGTCTAAGACTGTCTACATCTTCCAGCAATTCTGTTAGTATGCTTGAGGTCAGATTAATTTTCTTAGCAGTCCAGCATGCTAAATGCGATAGTTCTCGCAAGGCATTGCCTCCAGCACTCCTGGCAAAAATAATGATAAAGCAATTCTAGAAGCCCTTTCCAGAATGAACGCATTCCTTTGCTGTGTATTAACATAGGTGGCTCCTCATTGTTACCTGCTATTCTTAAAAAATTCAAAACATACAATGCTTTCATCAATTGATCATTAGGCAACCAACCCTGGGTTCCCCCTTTTTTGTTTTAACATTGTTTTTAGTGTCTGGTGAGAGCGCTGAACAATTGCCTGACCGGTAGGAGAGTGAGGTATACCTGTACGATGGTTAATACTCCAAAGATTGCAAAACGTGCAAAGCGAAGCGAAGCATAAGCAGGTGCGTTGTTTGTCTTAATTTCAAGTGGAATGCCTAAAACAGCAAAGCATGCATAAAGATGTCGCTCAACATGTCGTGTAGTTTTGCCAGTCTGTGCGGTAGCTGTCCCATGTGTCTTTTTTGTTTTGTTTTTTTTTTTTTTTTTTGTGAAAAGCGGCAAGGTGCGGTTACCAAAATATCTTCTATATAATGATAACAATAACACTCTGTCTCACTCACTCACGCTTTCAAATATTGATAATCAGCTTTTACACTATCACACAAGGAGCTCCTTTACACCATTCACACAAAAGACATAAGAAGACACTTGCAAATATGATTACTACAATAGCAACTATAGCATTAAGCAGACTAACCCCATTCACGTAGTTAAATATCAGTGCGAGTGGTGAAAATACACATTGACATCAATGCCGATCGGTGCACAATGTGAGCATTGAGCAAATTACAGAAGCAGACCAGAAGGAATACCTTTTTTTGTAGATGGACTGTGTCTGCCCCTGCAGCAAGCCAGATGAGTGAGGGAGCCCCTCTGAGAAAGGGTCCTGGGGTGTGCCTAGGGAGTCCTTGTCTTCATTGGCTCCTGCAGCCGGACAGAGATTGTCGCATCTGGGTTGTCAACTGAATCTGAGAAAACTCGATAACAACTAAGTGTTATCAAGCAGGTATTTTCCATTCTCCACTGCACTTCAAGAAATCTGTCAAAGGCTTTTACATTTTTTATGCAGATCCCCCTTTTTCCACCATCTTTTTTAATTAGATTATCTTTACAAGGAACTTGAGAGCTCTTTCATAATGAACACTGCTTTTCAAATTACACAACTTTATAGGCAACCTGTAAATGAATCCTGAATTTCTTTGCCTACTTTAGATAAAATATCTCATATTTTACAGTCAGTTAACATCATGAATAAAAATAGCATTATGAAGCTTTATCTTTGACCAGACACATACAGATCATAAGACAGTAAAAAAAAAAAAAGTTTTAAAACAAGGACCTACTTTGATCCTATTGCAATGACTGAAAAATTAAACACTCTTTAAACCTGCCTGTCAAGCACAAACCTACAGTGCGATTAGAATTTGGTACGTCGTGTAACTGCAAAAGTTTGATTTACAGAGGGACTGAAATGAGTTTACATTGGCTCATAAGGTGACCCATTGTCCTGCAATTGAAGCATCTCTTTGGCTTGCCTCCCTCCTTTCTATCTATGAGGGGTTGAACAGCACTGTATACAGCAGCAGCAAGTAAGAACGCGATACCATTGGTGCGTTCTATAACTTCAAGCATATCGGCTACTTGTGCATCTCTGGGTAGGGTACTTAAAGCTCTTTTTGTTGTATCATTAGCATTCTCAAAGGCAAACATTTTAAAAACCTTTTCCTTCATTCCCTCATCCAAATCTGGATGACTTCTAATAACCTGATATAAACGATCAATAAAAGAAGGAAAACTTTCTTGTGGACCCTGCTTAATGTTGGCAAAGGAATATACCTTTCCTGGTTCCCTGATTGAAACTATTGCTTGGTAAGCTAACTGCTGTGACAATTGTAATACCTCTCCTATAAAACCATGTTGTAAGCCCGTATTTGCAAAAAGACCTTGGCCCATTAACATTTGGGCTTGTATATCATACAATGGATCTCCCTGCTGCTGAGGTCATGCAGCTTCGCGGTCACAGAGTTGCTGCCAGGCCTTGGTAAACATAAGCTGTTGAGAAGGGGACAAAAGAATGTTAGCAACCTGTTGTGAATCATATGGTAACAGAACATCTGCTGTAAAAATAAATTGTAATAATTGTTGAGTATAACTAGATTGAAGCCCATATTGTGATACTGCTGAACGTGCTTTTTCAAGGATTTTCCAACGAAACGGTTCCCATTTTCTACCTCCTGCCTGATCTGTAGCAATAGGAAAGGCAGAAGGAAGACAATTTCCTTCAATTAGGGCATCACGAATAACTCCTTTCCATCTTCGTCCTGCTTCTTGTCCACTTAATAGCATATTTGACAATGAAGTAGTTGGCACAGGCATTTGCGACAAAGGCACTGGTAGTGATGGTAGTACAGCAAAAGAATTATGAGTCTCAGCATTTTCTGGATTCTTCTTGTTGCTGTCTGCTGCGGTATTGAGTTCCGATAGTTTGTTTATGAGTTGCTGTAGGACTTCATCAAACAGTTCCTTTTTGTGCTTTTGTTTCGACATGATCCCTGGAGAAAGAGAGTCTTCCTGTAGGCGGGCCATTGTGACAGCGGGGATAAGGGCGGGATTTTGGGCGGGTCATTGTGACATCGCGATAAGGGTGGGATTCTGGCTGGGTCGTTGTGACGTCAGATAGAGGTGGGATTTGGGTGGGTCTGCTGATTCACGTACTTCCCTCTTTTCTTTGCCCATGCCCCCTTGTAGTTTTTCCGCGTTCTCTTCTGAGTCCCTTGTTACTGCGATCGGGTCGGCGCCATTATGGCGCACCTCTTCCTCCGAGGGTGCGGTCCCCGCGGAGGCCCCACTAGCCCCCGAACTCATGGTCTGGGTCTTGTTAGCAGGGGTCAAGGGAGGTGGAACAGGAGCAGAAATTCACGTAGAAAAAATAGAAGTAGTAGTTGTTGGCGAAGAATCACCAGAGGAGGGGGTAAAGGCAGCAAAGGCAGAAGCTGCAGCAGCTCTTTCAGCTTTCATACTACGCAACATCTCCATAAGCTATTTCCATAACGTGGCGTACTTGCCTGCTTCTTTTGCTCTCACTCCCCCCGAGCTTATATCTTCCCATGACTCTTTACCTATGGCCTCCCACGTAGCAAGTTCAAAAGCAACTCCCACAGAAGGGATTAAACTTCTATTCCATGCCCATAATAACAGCCCTTTAAGAGCTGAGGGTTCATACTTAAGTCCTCTCACTGAGAGTATGTGTTGGAGCAGATTTAGGACAGCCTCCTGTTGCTTGTCCAACCCCATCTGTCTCCCCAATTGCTCACCTGATCAGGGTGAGATTCCGTAATCGTTTCACGACGAGGTGCGCACCTTCCTTTTCTCTCCTCCTTCCTGGTAACTATGTGAGTCACAGCTTAGCAACTGGGTGGATCGCTGTTACTCTTTTTTTTTTTATTTTATTTTTTTTTTTTATTACTCTGCCAGGGCAGCGGATCTCTTTCGGTCGGCCTTCCACCCTCTTCCTCTCCAAGTCTTGCAACTTTGTTCTGAGGAATCTGAGGGTCCCTGTTCGGGCGCCACTTGCGGGATCTGCATGAGGACACTGACACAATCAATGTGATCTAACAAGTGAACCTTTATTTCCGTGTTTCCAGTGCAATTTATAACCCTCGACCACACCCAATAAATACTGATTGGCTTCATCGCAAATGACAGCCCAGAGTCCAACCTGATTGGCCACATTGCGAGTCATGTTCAAGTCACATTCACAAATGTTCACACCCATCTTTTTCAATAAATTAAAACTGCGTCATTAATGGCGGCTGTCTCTTCTCCTGCACCTGTAAGATGTTCATGCCCCCTGCACTGGAAGTTGTTTATGCTTTCAGCAGTTCTGGTACATCCCAGCTCTGATTCTCTGGAAAGGCTGGATTGTTCACATGTCCCTTATTTCATGAATATCCTTCCACAACCATCCATTAAATCAGTATTTTTGCAGCAACGGAAATTTTAACCAGTGGTGGTTTCCAAAATTGTTACATGCCATTAGGTAGCAATTTGGGTAAGAAAGAACTGGCTGTCATGACTTTGTTAAAATGTTTTAAATTCTGGTGGAATCCTGCAGGCAGCTTGGATTGCAGGTTTTTATACTTCAAGGTTTAGATACAGGGAATGAAACCACTGGATGAAAGTCACACTAAACACCTCTAATCAGCCACAGCTTGTAATTAAGCAAACAACTAATCACATAAGTATCTTTGTGTTGTTTCTCTCCACTGGCCTGTAAGCCTCAGTGGCAGCTTGTTGTATTTATTGGGTAGTAAATCAACATTAATGTGCTTCAAACAACACATTTTTAATTCTGCATTACAATTTCAAAGCAACTGCCTTTTCAGGTAGTACAGTTCCCTGCTATCCTCCTATGGCAGTGGTGCTGGCTTGCAAGCTGAATGTTAAAATAAAATGCTCTTTGACTGGCAGGAAAGTCTCTCTCTCTTTTGTTTTGTTTTGGGCCTTTTTTTTTTGGTTTTGGGTTTTTTTTCCTTACCTCTTCCCACTAGCTAGAAATAACCGTGAAAATGTTCTGTGCCTCAACAGTGAATTGTACCTGTTTTGTCTATAGCCAAAATATATAAACTTCCCACGTGGAATCAATGATGGCCTAGTGACGATGATAGCTGATATGACTTAGATGAAAATGTTTTGAAGTGTTGTGTAGCTATCAGAAAGGGTGCTCATTATTTTGAGAGGGTTCAGGAGAAGAGCTGTGTACATGATTAAAGGACTGGAATACACATCTTATGATGAAAGACTCCAATAGGTCCATTTACTTAGTTTATCAGAAAGGATGTCAAAGGGTGACTTGATGACAGTCCCTGAACAGGTACTCATGAGAAGAACTGATTTTTGAAATGGACTCTTCAGTTTAGCAATCAGCAAGAACCAGTGAATGAAAGATGACAAATTCAAACTAATTATGAAACAGGTTTTGAACTCACATATTTTGATATGAAGTATGCATGAAAGCCTAGCTAAATATCTCCATTTCTACAGTAAAAAAAAAAAATTAGGCTAAAATTAGGTGCAATTAGATAATAACAAGTCTAGTTAACTGCTGGAACAAAAATAATGGACTCTCCATCCTAGGAAAGATGCCATGTGTTTTTAGAATGTAAACATTATTAAAAAAAAAATGTAGAAAGCCTTATGGTTTGAAGTACAATCAAATTCAGATTCATTGACCACAGCACTCCTTTGTGGCCTTACAGTGAAGATGTGAATTTAACCATGGGATCTTGTTATCGTTTTCTCCTTATTCAACACTCTTTGTTAAAGCACTGTATTTTCTGTTCTCTTGTATCAGGTTAGGTCCTGATCATGACGACTACAAGCATGTGAACATCCAATTTAACTGAGTTCAGCTTGTCCGTGCAGGTACATCTTTAAGTCAGGAACAATATTTTCCTAAGTTTCTGCAGCAGCTAGCACACTAAAGCATATATTCCTAGTGGGCCACTTGGATGCTGCCACAGTATAAACTGGTGAAAAATAATAGGTATTTGAAGACTGAAAGATTTATACTGGACGGTTTAGAACTACCTTTTGCCTTTAAAACTACCTTTAGTATTTGTCTGAAGTTAAAAATGCAGCATCATATTTCTGTCTGAATAGAAGTACACAGGCTTAATAAAAATAAATCTCTTACATGGGTATTCAAATGTTTGTTTTGTTAAAAATATCAGAGTTATCATAAAGAAATATTTTAAAAGACCATTTTAATAAGCAATTAGTAAACAACAATAGGGAAATGGAAATTGTGAAATGGAGAAAGGCTGCATTAGTGATATTTTTGTATGTTTATGCTTAGCAAAAAAGGCCTGACTCAACATCTTAGAAAACTAGAAAAAAGAAAGATGCAATAGGAAAAAGTTTCAATAGTTAAAACAATAAGCTTGTGTCATAATTAAGCTGCCTTTATCAATGATTAGAAAACAGAAGTTACAGAAGTTACACCTGTGTATTTATTTTCCTACTCCAACGTCACAGGGAAAAATAACCCTCATCAGACCTTTTCAAAGCTGGGGGGGAGGGAAAAAACCCCAAGCCAATCAAAAGAAAACTTCTTGGGTTTTGTTAGATACAAGAGTCAAAAGCAGATTTAGAGAGATGGACAAACTCTAATAACAGAAATGAAGAAAGAGGGAACAACCATAAAAGAAAACAAAACAAAGACAGAAAAGATTAAGAATAACAAGAAAGACCTAACAATAAGACAAATGATTCATGAATGTTGCAGAGGATAGCTGTTTTGATTATCAAAGAAAAAGGATGCCTTTTGTACAAACACATGCCTTAAAGACATCCATGCAAAGCCTATAAATTGCAGCAATTTTTTTTGTAGATATGTGTTTCCAATAGGTATTAAACACAGTGTTCGTGTCAGTTTCACAAAGCTAGTATTTACTTAGTTACTTAGCTGTCTTATGAGAGGTGAAAAACCTGTCCGAGCTTCAAAGACCTATTATCCCCATATGCCTGTCCTAGTGTGCAAAAAGTCTAGCAGATAAAAGAAAAAAAAAAAAGGTGGTAGCTGGTTTTGAAAGTGCTACAAGACAGAACATGAACACATTTTTTGAAGGTTCCCTTCTCTTTGGTGGAGAGGGCAGTCAGTTAATGGCATTTTCTTAGTGTGTGCTTCCCCTAGTGCTGTGTCTTGAAGATGCTGAAGTACCAGGAGAGTGATTTGCCAGATGACACAATAACTAATCCAAAAACATTTTTTGAGGGGAGAAGTGACCATTCTCTCTTGCATGCAAAATGCAGTGTTGTGGTGGTTTGGTGTCTGGCAGGGTTTTGCCGCGATTTTGGTAGTGGGGGAGGGGGCTACAGAGGTGGCTCCTGGAAGAAGCCTCCAGAAGTTCCCGTGGCTCCAGTTTTGGACCGGCCTCTGGACAAGGCCAGACCAACGGCAGCTCTGGGAATAACTATTTAAGAGTGAAAGAAGCGGTTGATTGTGTCCCTTTGTCCTGTTTGTGTTGGTGAGAGAAGGGCGATGGGAGAGAGACAACCCTGCAGACACTCAGGTCAGTGAGGAAGGAGAGGGGGAGCTGTGCCAGTGCAAAGGTTCCCCTGAAGCCCGCGGTGGGGTGGCGGCTGAGCCCCTGCAGCCCCTGGAGCCCAGCGGTGGCCCAGAGGTCGCCCTGCAGCCCGCGGAGGGCCCCGGGCCGGAGGAGCAGGGACCGGGCCCGGAGCAGCCGCGACTGCGGCCGCGCTGGCACTGCCTGTCGGTGGGAGGGCAGCAGCCCTGGGAGGGACCTGCGCTGGCGGGTTCTGGGGAGCTGCGGCCCCGTGGGAAGGACTCGTGTTGGGGCAGATGGAAGAGGAATGTCTGCTGTGAAAGGGACCCCACAATGGGGCACGGGAGAGCTGCGAGGGCCTCTTTCTCTCAGGACAGAGGAGAAGCGGAGACATCTTGTGCTGGATGGACTGTAACACCCATTCTCTGCCCCCTGTGCTTCTGGGGGGGAAGAGGGAGCAGAGCTGAGCCCTGGAAGACCGGAGGGGTGGTGGGGGAAGGTGTGTTGTATTTAAGACCTGGTTGTATCTCTCATTCTCCTTGATGGTGGTAGTTGTTTTGTATTAAACGTGTGTTGTTCCCTCCAAATTGAGTCTGTCTTTTGCTCCTGACTGTACCTGGTGAGTGAGCCCTCCCTGTCCTTTGTCTTGACCCTCAAGCCCTTCTGGTTGCGTTTTCTCCTTCCCATCCCTCAGGGGACGGGGTAGGGGTGAGAAAGCGTCTGTGTGGTGTTTTTGGAGCCAAGTGGGTAGGCTCAAACCATGACAAGTGTGTAGGAAAGTGTAAGGAAAACTCACCCAACCTAGTTTTCTCTGATCGTCAGTTGCTTCAAGGATGTCCTGCCAAACAACTACCAGCTGAGTCTGTGTCGGTAAATTGGCTGGGAGGAAAAATAAGGAATGGAAAAATGAGGGTCCTGAGGGTGAAAAGAGTAAGAGTAGCAGTTTGCCAATGCAGGTTTCAATTACTTGTTCAGGAATCAGGTCTGTTTTCTGCTGGACTGAACAGATGCCAGCTCAGACCTGATCTGGTTTGACTGAAAACATTACTCTTAACCATTGTACATGTTGGAGTAGTCCCAAGAGCCATCTGGCTCTTCACCACCTCTGGGATCTGCTAGGAGAATACGTACTTTGAGTAGCCAGGACAAATGTTCTCCAATGGAAATACATGCTCCACTAACATTGGGTGTCTTGTTTTCTGTTATTCTTTTCTGAGGAAGGAATTTTCTTATTAAATGTTATGCATATAGACTTTTAAATTAGTCTAACACTTCGATATTTTACAAGGAAATAATATTTTCTTTTTTATAACGATGACGCATTTTAAAGAAAATTGCTGGGACTTCTGGCTCAGTTATAATTATTTTTCTCAACAGCAACTATATGAATAATTCAGAAGGAGAAAGAAAAGAGAAGACTTCACATTTTAGCCCTTTACTAACTCTTTGGCAAAGAAAATCTTGATTTCTTCTATTTGAGTGAAAGCTATATAATGTGAAGAAAGCCAACTAATTTTGATCTTATTCAAAGATTTACCAGTTTATTGTTATGCTGAAATTCCAAAGAACATGGCTGAAGAGAAACAATGCTTTTTAATTTTTCTGCTTACCTTGTTTCAGGCCTTTTACTCCTGTGATGTTAGCGTAAAACAGAGGTAGCTTGGAATAAAAAAAACCTGTTACTGGATAGGATTTGCTTTTCCATGCTTCATTTTTTTTACTACTTAAAAGATAATGTATTGTACCCTAAAGGCCAAGCATTTTGTACTTCTTTGTGTAATAAGGTACTTTATACACATATTTTCACACATGGAAAATTAGTTGAACTAAAGAGGTGTGTCTTGGTCTGGAAAATGAAATTTTGTGGGACAATCAGTTTAAGAATAATTCGTTGTTTAACAATCAGGTACAAGCCAGCTACACTACAGCTACTCAGTAAGCTACAAAACATGCATCAGCATGTCTTGTCACCTACCAAAATGAAAAAGTGCAGTGCTAGTATTTCATCTTACACCAATTTAGTAGACCATACCAATGCCACAAATACGCCCTATGCCCCACTTTAAATGCTCACTGAGGGATTTGGACTCTCTTCTGAAGTGTTTCAGGGACATGCAGAATAAATCATGTGCTCAAAATAATATTAGCACTTGCAAGACCTTACTAGCAACTAGATTTTGTATGGGAAAATGTGGAGTTTGCACATGAAGAATTTCAGTCACACTAATTTTTAGAAAGATAGGTTCTTAAGGTACTAGTTTATATGCTTAGAACTATTTAGTATAAAGCTTATTAGAAGGGGTTATACTGCCTTGCACTTGGTTCTGAAACAAAGAGAGAGATTACAATATTCATAAACCAAAATGTTTTCATGATAAGAACTCCTAAACAAAACATTTCACTGACATCTGCTAAACAGATGATAATATAAATGGTAGGATTGTGCTTCTCATTAGTAGAAGTCTTATGCTTTCTGCAAGTGAGCTGCAAGAAGCTTTTCCAAAAAAGGGAGAAAGAAAAGAATATGCAGTCTGAAAGAAAACTGTTTATTAGAGTTCGGCGGCACCTGTAGATTAAAAACCACATAAAGATCCTGTACTTGATAAGTATAATTTTCCTTGTTCCAGCATTAGTATTAGGTGCCTTTAGGACAGGTTGGAAATTCCTGTGTTGCTTAAAAGAAAAGGCAGATCTGGACTCTGTTGCTATAAAGGAATAAGAGTGTTCTAGAGAAAAGATGCCTAGGTAAATGAGAACAACATGTTTACACTGACACTTTGGTTCTTCTGATTACAAACAGAAAAGATACTAATTTCAAAATTAAATACTTCTCTCTGTAGCTATGGCAATATAAGTTTTCTCTTACTGGTGTAGTAATGCTGAGCAATGATAAAGTCGTACAAACACATAATGAATACAAATCAAAGACAATAGTTAGCTAAATATTTTGTGCTACATCGATGTACGAAACACTAATTTAAAAACTCGTAGCCACCAAAGGGAATATCAGTGAGACATAACGTAGAGCAAGAAAGAATAAGTTTGATGAATTGGGCAATATTAAAGTTATTCTTTTTTCCCTCAGCAATGGAAAAGATAGAACTTTCATGTTAAGAGTATAATATATTTTTTTTCCTCAGAAAAATGAAAAATTAGAGCCTATTCCTTGAGGAGGAAATTTTGCATCAAAAACTACTGGTTTCTTTGGAGACATTTTCAACACAGAGCCTTTCAAATTTAGCTAAAGGGGGGAAAATAGAAAAGTTTGACATTGGAGAAAAGAAAAGATGAAACATACTTATATATTTCCATCACTATTGGTGACAAAATGGTTTTGATTGGATTTGCCCACTCCTGTAAAATGGCATGTTGAGTAGTTAAGTATATTATAGGCCATTTAGAAATGTGACCTACATGCTTATTTTAAGCTCTGTGTGTGGACAATACATGATTGTGTACATACATATATGGTATGATCAGAATGCATGGCATATTAAAGAGAACATTTGTGTATCACTTCAACTGGAGCTGGAGAGAAAATACATTACAATCAATTTTCATTGATTTCACTGGTTTTAGTGCAGTCTTCAAGCTCTATTTGAAGCAGGTGTGTAAATAAGGATTTAAATATAAGGGAATTGAAAACTGAAACCAGAAAATAGCTAATTCGTGGGGAGGTGAATTTCTCTATCAGTTCTTATTTTACATTATCTTGTTCTCCTATTTTGTAATTATGCTGCATCATGTAGTTAGGCTATTTGTTCAAACTACCCTTAAATTAAAATGAAATATTATTACTGACATTTAATACATTGCATGATGTATTTAATTGCTATTGTGTCAAACATATGATGTTGAATAATACTATGGAATGAGTACTGTATTGAATATTTGTAGAATATGACTTTTTGAATTTGATTTGCTGGTCTTTTTATTTTTGTCTTTTTTTTTTTTTTTTCCCTTTTCAGTTTGGAGAAGAATTTAGTGCAGTTTATAAATCAGTAGCAAACAAAGCTTGTCTTAAAAGTACTTTTCACTCACAGAAAGAACCATTTCTGTAAGATTAACCTTGTTTTTCTTATAGAAAAGTAGTTCAAGATTATCAGACAAGAATTTATGGCTCTTACAACTATCAGTTCTAAATATCTGATTTTGTGACATTTTCACATATATAGCTACCACATATAGGCATTCCACTTCAGAAAGAATTGGGGAAAACGTGGCCAAAAGATACTATAGTTCCAGTCTTGATTACTTTTTGTTAAAATTCTGTTCTAAGTACAATACCTTCACAAAAGTCTTCTACTGTAAAACTATGCAAGTAGCTTTCTAAAATAATTTTTTAAATAGTTATTTATCTATAAAATGATATTAGTCTGAAAAATAAGTAAAAGGGTGCTTTTGTTCCCCCCAGTCAACATAATGTCTAGGTATGCAGGCAGAGTAAGACAGTGTGATTCTACAGAAGTCAGCACTGCATAGATTTATATCAATTGAGGATTACTGACTCTGCTTTACCTGCCAGTAACAAATACTTTCCTAATTTACTTTGGTTTAGCCTGCACCTTTAGCCTCTTTTGGTTTTGTTTGCTTTTCTTCTTTCTCTTACTTTTCATCCAGAATGTTGGCTTTTTTCCCTATGTTTTCAATTTTTTCAAATAGTCAGAATACCAGACTATAGTGTATTTTCTCCTCAAAATAGATGTTTTATTACCCAGCTTCCTGGTAGTAAACCCTGTAAAGTGGAATTTGACTGAATTCCAGATGTGTTTATTAGTTGGTAGTAGCTGGTTATGTTGTCCGTTTGCCAGCTAGCACGTCTGTTGCTTTCCATATAAAGATAAAAGAATTGCTTGTAAAATGTACAAATATATTTGCTACATGTTTTCACTGTCACTTGGGTTTTCACTAAAATTTTGGAAAAATATAATCCTTCCACTTGCTTCATGAAATGCATTCAAACAAACAAACAAACAAAGAAGATGCTTAAATAATAGAAGATTGATTGTATTTTGTAACAATATAAATCAGGAGAGTAAAATAAAAGTGAAAATTAAGGTTATAGCCATGACTTACTGCTTACTGTCAGACTAGACGCATCTTCAGGAGTAAAAAATGGCTCAGTTTTCTCCCCAGGCTTACTTATTTATTTCATAGCTAATGCTAAACTCTTCTAGATATACTTAAATTTCATATTCATACGATCTTCTTGTGAAGACTCTCTATTTGTTTGACTTCTTGATCTTCTTTTTGTATTATTTTTGTAATATTTTGCTTTCCAGTCCTAAGAGACAGGTAGATGTTGCACTTAGTGACATGGTTAAGCGGTGTTGATAGAGCTAGGACAAAGGTTGGACTCAATGATCTTGAAGGTCTCTTCCAACCAAAACTGTTCTATGATTCTGTGTAACTCCTCTGTCTTTTTTGTATTTCCAGGTAGTCTTAGGCCAACTAGTTACAGCCACTCTCATTACTTGCTTGCAAGGTTGTTCCTCAGACTCAGTGATATGGACAACATCAGCAGCATACTTGACCTTGCATCATTCACTTCCTCTAATTTGAATTCCTCTGTTGTCACCATCAAGATAAATGTGTTTTACTATTTCAGTATAAACCCTGAACAAATGCAGTGGCATAACGCAGCCCTGCTGAACTCTTCCCAGATGTTAAACCTCTTTGCTGTTCCTTTTGTTGTTGCAACTGCTGTTTCCTTCTCACATTAAAGTTAGGATAGTGAAAGACCACATTTTAAAAATCCTAATTGACTACAGATTTGTCTAGAAATAAAGTCTCAAAGTATGTAGGATACTTCATATAATGTGCTCTTGTTTCTTTGTTGCATCCATTTCCCTGTTCTTATTACAAATTAAATCTAACATCTGACTTTTATTATTTTTAAGAGACTTTATTAGGCTTAAATATTTAATGGAATTAAGGAATTAGGATGTACATTTCACAGGACCTCCCAGTTTGACTGTTATTTATCTCTGCCTCTTTTTATTAACTGAATTCACAGTAACCATTCTAAAGATTTTAGTGACACAAAATATTTGTGCTGTCAGAAACGGATTTTTGGAGAGGGAAGACTAACAAGCAAAAGGCAAAGACTATGTTATGTGAAGATATAGTCACAGCAGCTGAGCCAGGGTTTGTGAGTGCTGATATCTTCCCTACTTGAGCAATCTTCCATGTAAAATTCCTTGAAAGCATGATAAAGGAGAGAGATCCCTTCCCAGCCCATATGTCACTGCCAGTATACTCTAGACTTCAGCAAACAGGTACCTTAGTGAGTCATCAGAGAAGATGTCAATAAAACCCGTATTCTTGCTACAGATTTTTCTTTCTTTACATCCACTGCTAATCAGTTGAAAGCAGAAAATATGTTTGTTGGAATCAGTATATTTCAGTGTACGTGGTCCAATTAGGTCACTTTAGAGGAAAGAGGTGAAATGTGGAAATTTATTGCTAGAAGATTCCACTGTGTTTTGGTCCCAATCTTGGCTTCTGTACACAACCAACATTTCTTTTTTTAAAAAAGCTAATTCAAAACGCCTCTAGAAAATATATCCAATCTCTTTTTAGAAATGTCAAGTTGAATGAATTCATCATCTATTTTAGGAAAGTTTTTTGAGTATGTAATGGACTTTAATAGTTATCATAGAAAGCATTGTACAGAATTTACTTATGCTTTGATACCTTCAGGTTAAACAAACTATGTTGTTGCACAATCTACTTTCATTCTTCACAATCCTACAAATGTGAGTTGCAAAAATTCTTTATTTTTAACTGATTTATAAAACTATTAAATAGATTTAGACCAAAAATTCATCTCTGGTAAATGCTGCTAGAAAGTGCCCAGCTCACTGACGCCTAATCATTGGCATATTTCTAAATATAGTGGGTTGGCTTCAAATTAATTTTATGTGTTCTCTGCTACTTTCTTGTAATATATAAGCTCATAAAAATCATAATCTCATGTCAAATGCCATGAGGAAGTGCAGATATACTGTAATAGAATCACTTTTATTTGCATCGTCTAAAACCCAGTCGAGAGAAAGACAACAAGGTTTGACAAGACCTTTGTTCCCAGAAACCATGCTTGTTTGTATTATCATACCTTTGGTTTTTTATTATACACTTTGGTTTTTGTTTTTAGTGATAAAGACATTTTTCCATGACTTTGTATATGATCAGTACCAGGCTGAAGGGTTTACAGTTCCCTAAGAAGAAAGCCTTTAGATATTGAAACAAAATTTGAAATATACCAGTCTTTTTTGGAATATGTTATTGAAGTAAACTTGATGATTTTATTGCATAAATCATTTATCTGGGAATTTAGTATGGCTGACAATTTTTACAGTGTGTCTGACAGACTTGGCTTTTTGTGTGTATACTGCCACTCTAGCTTGTGCTTCATCAAAAGGAACTTTCACCAAAGTTTCTTCCATTTTGTACCTCACCCCTACATCATGAAAATGAGAAATATTTGTATAGTTGTGGGGTTTTGTCATTTTGATACAATCTTTTATTCAAATGATCAAGACTAGTCCTAGCAAGAAAGTTTTCTACTCTGCCCTTCTAGTGGTGCAGCTGCTAAAAAATGCTTCAGCAAACACATCTCTGAGAATTAGTGGTATCACTTATTGGATAAATACACAGAAGTTTTCTGCTAGAAGAGGTATTTTCTTTCTCCAGAATACTTTATCTAAGCCACAGAAATCTCTTTTCAATCATACAGACATGTTTTCAAACACAAATTTAAAAACCAACTATATTGCCTGGAGGTACCTCAAATGTCTGTAGCAGCAGAAAGCAGTGCAGTAGTAGCACAAACCTTTGGGATATGCTAAACCTTAGAAATTACCTGTGACTTTATTTATACTATAACAAAGTACCAATTTATACCCAACTGACTTGTTATTTCTGAAGATTATCCTGCAGTTTCTGGAGGTGATGTTTGCCTGATTATCATTGGAGCTGGTCTATCATTTTTGTCTGCTTTGGTTCCAAATAATATTATGACCTCTATGAGTATCTACGGTGAAGACACCCACTGTTGACACAAGGAACTGCTGATTTTTCTAAGAGAAAAAGCGTTTTTTTTTCAGGTTTAGCTCAGAAATCTTGCTCTAAGGGACATTTTTCTTGCATCATAAATAAAATTAAAAGAATGTGGTATTTTTATATCAGATACATTCAAACTAAAACATTTTTTATACCTGTGGGTTAACAAATTATAAAAGAGGTAATGTTATTACCTATTAGTAGTATTGCATGTTGGAAAATCTTTGGGTGAAATGAAAATAGAGGGAAAACATCAGTGTCTGGAAGACACTTCCTTTTGGAATCTAATATTTCAGCTGGAAACAAGTTTATAATCAAAATACCATAGATCCTAGGAATAGTACATATAAACTGTTGGGCATTGGTTGCCTTTTCTAGCTAGCATCTTTATTTACTCCTATGTTCTGTGAAAAAAGCAGCCCATGACTTTTCAAAAGATCATCAGTAAATGTCTGAGTCTTTCAGAAGCTCTCAGTTTCTATAGCAATACCAGAACAATGGGAAGGCCAAAGACCATCTCTAAGTAACTGTTAGACCACCACATGGTGACTGCATTTCATGATGCGCTGTGGGACTCCTGGGGACTGGAACTTCACTGTCAGGGAAACACGTTTCCAGTTTCACGCAATGTTCTTGCCAAACTAAATAAGCAAAATATGGAATTCAAATGAAATCTAATAATAACAATTAATTAATTACAAGCTTGACTAAAACATACGAATAATTTCTTAAAAACTTTGCCACCTAATGGTTTCAAAAGGAAATGTTCAGTTAGATTTGTGGTCTCAAAGTAACAGGATAATATTAATGTCTAAACAAACTGCTGCATTGAAATTCCAGTTGAATGGTTAATACTAGAGTATCAAATCATTCTCAGTCTAAAGCTAGTACTGAGACTGCATCTGCAATGCTAATGAAGGTTGTCTTTCTAAGAGATTGATGGTGACGGCAGACAACATTTTTTCCCTCTGCAGAACTTTTCCGGAAATATTCCAGTATGACTCATGCCAGTGATTTGAAGACAAAAAAGCTGATAGTTATGACCAGAAGACAACTTGATTCACACAGCTGCTTAAATATGAACTAATTAACACACAATGCAAAGCTTAAGACTTATGAGACTTCAAATTACCTGTTCCCTTAAGAAATAATATATACTGACTGTACGCTCTGAGACAGAGAGCATAATGTCAGCAAACCTTTGAGGTCTGAGAGTATTGTTTGAGAAACACAAGATTTCTCCTGTAAATGGCAGGGGAATTTTCATCCTGGATCAGATTAGTGGTCAAGGTCAGTAATCTCTGTAAGAGGCTAAATAATTCTGCAATTTTCTGTCTCTTAATTCCAGTTTATTTTTTATTTTTATTGTAATTCAGGATATTGATGCCCTAGATCTGGTTCTAGGATAAGGACAGTCATAGTTCCACAGTTTCACTCAGACCCACAACTTCATTCACAAATAAGTAGATATTTTACAATGGACTGAATTAATACCTTTTAAAAAGTTTTAAACTGGAAAAAATTTAAGTGATTTCTCTAGGTATTTTTGTGACAGATTATTTTGAATGGTGGAAATTAATCCAGATTTAATCAAAAGGAAAGCTCTACTCAAAAAAATGAATCTGGATAGTAATCAGTTTGCATTAGGATAGGCAAAATATTTTTTTAATATAATGCGGGTTTTTTTTCTGAATTCTCAATAAAGGTGTTAGAAAGTGACTTGAAAACACTTTATGACTGGTGTCAAATTATATGACTTTTGAAAGTTATTTTGAAATGAATGTGAATATGGAAGGTGAAATCACTTGAGCACTTCTCTTTCTGGCTTGTGTACAGAGTACTTTATTAAACATTTGGGTAACTATGTGCTCTTTACTTAAGAAAGGATTAAACCCACAAAACTTAACTGAAACATTTTGATTTTCTGTAACGGGCTTTAGATTAGGCCTGTCAAGGGTTGAGGCTGGGCTGGCCCCTGACGTATGACAGATGCTCTCTATTAACAGCTCTCCCCTCTCAGAAGCTGAATGGAGAGAGAACAAAGGAGAGAGACTTTACGGTTTGGAAAAGAAAACTAAAACAGCTTTAATGAAACAATAACAATAAAAGAAAGTATAATAATAAAAAAGAAGAAAATAATGAAATATATACAAATACATACAAGACCAATGTAAAACCAATACCGAACTCAACTCCCTCCACCCTGATGACGATAAGTCACCACCATGTTGCAGAGCTAGCACTGGGGCAGTCCCAGTGTAACGGGTCTGCATGGCAAGGTTTTGGTAGCAGGGGGGTTACAGGGGTGGCTTCTGTACGAAGCTGCTAGAAGTTTCCCCTATGTCAGATGCAGCCAATGCCAACCGGCTTTAAGACGGACCCGCCGCTGGCCAAGGCCGAGCGAATCAGTGACAGCGTTTTTCGCCTCTGTGATAATGCATTTAAGAGAGTGAAAAAGTTGTTGTGCAGCAGTAATTGCAGCGAGTGAGAGGAGTGAGAATATGTGAGAGAAACATCCTGCAGACACCAAGGTCAGTGAAGAAGGAGGGGGAGGAGATGCTCCAGGTGCCGGAGCTGTGATTCCCCTGCGGCCTGTGGTGAAGACCATGGTGAGGCAGGTTGTTCCCCTGCAGCCCATGGGCGGTGGAGCAGATGACTGCCTACACCCCGTGGAGGGCCCCCACACCAGAGTAGGTGGATACCTGAAGGAAGTTGTGACCCCGTGGGAAGCCTGCACTGAGCAGGCTCCTGGCAGGACCTGTGGCCCGTGGAGAGAGAGAAGCCCACGCTGGAGCCGGTTTGCTTCTAGAGACCCCATGAGGGGGGCTCATGCTGGAGCAGTTGGTTCCTGGAGGACTGCACACCATGGAGGAGACCCACGCTGGAGCAGTTCATGAAGGACTGAACCCGTGGGAAGACTCACGTTGGAGAAGTCATGGAGGACTTTCTCCCATGAGGGGGACCCCATATTGGAGCAGGGAAAACGTGTGAGGAGTCCTCCCCCTGAGGAGGAAGAAGTGGCAGAAAACAACAGTGTGATGAACTGACCCCAACCCCCATTCCCTGTTTTCCCCCTGTGCCGCTGCGGGGGAGGAGGGAGGAAAATCGGAATCAAAGTTAAGCCTGGGAAAGGAGGGAGGGGTGGGGGGAAGTTGTTTTAAGATTTGGTTTTATTTCTCATTACTCCTCTCTGAGTTAATTGGTAATAAATCACATTTCCTTTTAGTTGAGTCTGTTTTGCCCGTGATGGTAAATGCTGAGTGATCTCCCTGTCCTTATCTCAACCCCACAAGCCTGTTGTTATTTTTTTTTCCTCTCCTCTCTCCTGTCCAGTTAAGGAGGGGGAGTGAGAGAGCGGCTTTGATGGGCACCTGGCATTTTGGCCAGGATCAACCCACCACACCCAGGCTGGATTCGGCTGCAGACAGGAACAAGATGCAGGAGCTGGACTCAGGCATTGGATTCAGGAATGCACAGATTGGGACCGAAGATAAAAGAACAGACAGAGTCCTCCACAGATGTCAGCCATTGAAGAAGAGAGATTGACCCTCATGATCTCTCAGCTTTATACTGAGTATGATGTATATGGAACAGAATACGCTGATGGTCAGTTTTGGGTCACCTGTCTGGTTTGCTCCTGGTTTGCTGGTCTGCAGGTGAGATCTTCTACGTGCTTGTGACCCTTTTCTCTTACGAGACCCCAACATGGAGTACAAGGTTTAGCAGTGACCTTGGTCTCTATAAGAACAAGTATAAGCAAGGACCTCTCTGCATACCATTCCTTGGTACGAGCTATAAACATCAGGCCTTATCACTGCTAGAAGCAATCACTGTCTGGAAATACGTGCTGCTGATTTCAGAAAGTGCAGTTACTTAGAAAAGACTTAACTGAAAAGGCATTAAAAGAGAATTAGTTCTGTTTTAACACAAATCAGGACAAGGCCCTATCTCTTTAAAATAAAATCTGCAAATTAAAATAAATAAAGAAGCACATAATATAATTGTATGAATTTTACATATTTTCATTTTCACTTTATAAAAATTTGTTGAATGAAGAAAAACAAAACTAACTTCAACAAAAAATCATCTGTTTATGGTTGGAACAGCAACAGTCTTCTAAAAATAGGTAATGTTGTATCAAATAAAGCTTGAAGTTGTGTGAAAAAATACAAATTTCATGTCACACCAGAAAATGTTACTTTCTGTTAGGGATTTTGCCATAGGATCAGTGACCTTCCTGTCCTCTATTGAGTTTCTAATGCTGTGAGAAAGGCACTAACATGATAGAAGTCATACAGCGTTAGTGACTTTCTGTCATGTTGGTGAAGTGAATTTTTATTGTATTAACAAAACCAGAATTCAAATTGCCACAGCAACTATCCAAAGTGACAAAATGATCTCTTATAAAAATCAACTGAGAACTCTGTAGGGATAGTCAGTTCAGTATGACTCCACACTCTGTACCTCGGCCTACAGTGTTTTGTTTGTTTGTTTTTCTGAAGCACTCATTTGTATCTTGTGTTGCAGAGGTCATTGCCTTCTGGAATAATATCTGTAATGAATTTATTTTTTTTAGTCAATAATGTGTGTATCTTGAGGGAGTGTTAATCATGGGTTAATATGGTAATGAAGAAGTCACTGCTAGTTTAAAAAGTCCAACAAAATATAAAGTTGTGTGAATGAATCAGCTGTAAAACATTATCAGTCTGCTTTCTAAACCTTTGCTCTGATTCAGCTCTTGCATGGATGGAAAGCTCTTGTTTGTAGCAAGCACAACGGCCTGATACAGGGTTTTGTTTAGTTTGTAAACAGCACATTGGTTATTTGTGTGAGAAATAAGGAAGAAGTTCACTCTGTAACAAAGTGTAACAAATATTGAAGGAAATATACATAGCACAAAATGTCATGTGTTCTTTGTAGAATAATTAGATAGCGTCTATTCATCTGTAATTGATGTGTAACATTGCCAGTCGTATAAGGATCACATAATACAAAAAATGCAGCTGTCCAACAGAGGAAAGTTTTGCTCAAGACTTTTCTTGCTCCAGCACATCATCATAGCGTGCAGTAAAAGTTCTGATTTGCCCACTCATTCTGGTCTTCTGTATACAAAACTTTATTTTGAAATGGAGAATAACTCATGAGGTGGATGTGTTCAGTGATGGTTGTCATAACACACAGCATTCTATTTTTATTACAAAATCTTGTTTTCATTTACCTAGATTAAGTTAATATTGACTGAGTGAATGTATGTACATGGATCTTTGTATGTGCAAACATATGGGTAATACATGCTGTATTAATGTACATTCTTCCAAACTTTGGCTTCTTACTATTCTTCCTGGTTTGGCTGAGAATCTATTTCTGTCAACTACCAGCTGGAACATTTCTGTTGTTCAGAAAGTTACAAATTCCTGCTCATACTTGCTCAAAACTGCTTGGAAGTGTTAAGGAACGAACACCTCATGGGTTGCCAGAAATTAGTTTCTAGTTATTCTAACAAGAACATTGCAAAATTTGAGAAAAAGTGTAAAATTGTCTGTTTTTTCAAACATTCTGTTATCACAGCATTATCCTAAAAGAATGAAGTTGGCTGTGTTGAAAAATAAATATGCTCCAGCTCATTGGACAGCATTTATGAATTGGATTTTATGAATGGAAAGGAAAAATACACCATAATAATAAGCTCAGACATCTTAATACTCTCATTTCTACATGATTTTCTTTGGTCAGCTCCAGTGCTGTTTGCTGAGATGATCTTTGCTCCATTGCAAGGGTCAACAAGAGTTCCACTTTCAGAAGTCCTTTGATTTCTGGTTCCTCATTCTTTCTTTTGCTGAAGTTTTTAACCAAGTGATCTTTTCCCAGGTTATTACCACTCCATCTTTCTCATACATTTTCACATATGCATATACCTCACTGCTCCTGTCACCAGAACTCCTGTATTAACTTCTTGCTTTGTATGCTCCTTCTCGAGCTTTCTGTCCTTGAAACATTTTGTCAGACTCTCACAAATCCTGATAGCTTAATACCCTTGCACAGTTTGCTTTGCATTCTCCAGCAATATGTTAATACTTCGTCTAGCGTGTTGCACATTGGGTGCTGGATTTCTAAGAGGAGGAGCTGTGGTGAGTTTCTTTAAGACATATTCCTTTACGCTTATAAATTATACACAACATGGTTCCATGAGAAGTTAGAAATTAATCACTGTAATGCTTGCATGTTAAATTCTACAATATGATTTTTCAGTGTTTTCAGACAACATGGATAAATCTCATCTTACACATAACAGACATTATTTGGCAAGTCACATTTACTACAATGAAATGGAATATGCCAGTGTTACTATATGATGTTATAAAAATTTATCTTGAATCTGCCGATCTCCACAGAAATAACTAGGTAGTAGGTTTTTTCTCTAAACCAGGGTGAGTGTATAAGTTTTATCATCATTGTGTATATCTACATCTTTCTTAGAAGTCTATTTTAAACGTAATGTCAGGCAAAGTAGTAGTTCTGTTGTCAGAGGTAGTCAGTAGTACTGAGTAGATACAGAAATTATCGACACTCAGAATACCTTGACAACCCCCACCTCCTAAATCTCCTAATTGTGAATTAATATTTTGAAAACTACAATTAAACCAATGGAAGCCTTTCTTTCCACGTTGCATTTTAGCAGTGCTCAGAATGTAAAAAATGTTTGCGAAGCTGAATACAGAAACTTTTGATTAACATGTAGTGATGCAATGACTGACAGCCATAGTCCTGTTGAATAGGGAGTAATAGATCCTGTGTCAGAAACCAAGCAAGCATTAGCCGTGGACACTTCAGTATATAACAAAACTGTAGCTATTTTTAAGAAACAAAAGTGAGTTTTAATGGGTTCAGAAATCTTCATATTCTCTGAGACTGGAAACTTGAAGGTGGGTGTTACTTATATCTTCAGTACACTGATTACTTGCTGACAGCAAAACATTTCTTTACTATTTTAATAGAAATATCTACTGCAAGAGAAACTTGTAGGAGGGTAATATAAGATGTGGGATGCATTCTTAATTTGTATAAGGTGTAGTGCGTTTTGTCAGTATACATCAGTAATGACAGTGCCACGAATTTGTAACCAAGTACATGATATAAACTCTATAAACAAATTAAACAAGAGATAAGAACATTCAAGCTATTTACTTCTTGATCTGTAAAATTCTGCTTCTACTTCCAATAGAATGTAAAATGCAGAAGAAAAGCGTATGATCAAACTACAGGAGGTGGACAAGTAAGAGTTCTCTTTTGAATTTGTGAGAGCAGTTGCTCAACAGTAAAACATCATTTGATCTGTTGGTGAGTTCTTTTGTAGTGTCTGTATGTCTTATATCTTATTTTTTACAGTTTTTGTAAAAAGAGGTACTATACCCTGCCATAAGTGCATAGTGAAGACAGAAATCTCAAAAAAAAACCAACGTTACAATTGATGTGTCAGCCTGGAGACAAATGTATAGCTACCTTGTAGGAATAGACCCAGGAATAGACAAAACAGCCTACTTCTTGTATCAGATGAAGCACTTTGCAAACATGACGTTTTCAGGCACAGATAATGTTATTAGTCCTTTCTCATTGCTAACATCTTCTGGTCATAGCATACAAATGTACTGGTAATGCCAGAGGGTTCCTGCATTAGTTGCATAATTTTTTAGTGGCTCCCTCAAGCTGAGTACTGATACTTTTTGACTTTGCCTACAAATCCATACATTTTCTTTTGCTCAAGTTTGAGAGTGGGATAGGGCCTGTGTGTATGAGATCTGATGTTTTTAAACTGATAACACGTGTATACTTTCTGGAACAGGTAGCTTATCACATGTTGCAAACCTTTGTTGTGAGAAAAAACTCTACAAAATTGATAAAATATATAACAACAAAACCCCTTTGACTTGCCAAATGTTCACATATATTTCCTGACACATTTTTTCCTGATACAAAGTGAAGGGTCCAACAGTGGGTCACCAGGTCTAATATGTTTCCATAGGCATGGTTTGGTGGGCATGGTGGTATTGGGTTGACGGTTGGACTTGATGAACTTGGAGGTCTCTTCCAACCCAGTGATTCTACGATTCTGTGATTCTTTTTGTGCAAGTTGACATACAGAAATTCTTATATAGTCTTTTTACTTTGAATGATTTAGTGTCATCCATAAATATTGTTACTTAACTCTCTATCCTTTCTAAGGCAGTGGTTAGGCTGGGAGTTTGTCTATATCTGCTTGTCATGCTGATCAATGTTTTTTCTTGTTATATTGTGTGTTCTTACTCATTATGTGTTTATAACCTTCTGTTAATCCTTGTCTTCCAGGATGAAGGAGAACTTTACATAATACAAGGAATAAATTTATAACAGTAATGACATTCTTAAGTGTTTCATAGATTTCATCTCACAAATAACAGAAACATTTTAACTCAACCATCACAGATTTCACCCTTAGGATTTGCATTTTATTTTTGTTTAAGCTGATTATTAATAAGTTTATCCTAGGATCTTCAGTATTTATATAATGACTAGAGCTTGGATAAGCTTTATTGAATTTAAATAAATGTAACAAGTTTTTCAAATTACTTAGCTTACATATACCCTAGGCAGAGCAGAACTAAATAAAGATCTAGTGCGTAGAAACGCTGTTAACATTTTTATTCCTTAGATTTGTGACAATATTTTTGGACAATAAAATATGTATGGTATTAGTCATTCTTTTATAATTATGGCACATGTAAAGCATTGCATGATATATGAAGTTTTGAGAACATACACAATATGAAAACACTTCTGTTTTTATTTCACATATAATGGAGTTCCCTAAAAAGGCCATTTTTTGTTATTGTTTATAGTAATAATAATAATGAAATTTAATTAAAGCCCAAGACACTGGAATTTAATGATTCATTGAGAATTTCAGTGTGTGGATTCTTTTAAATATAAACTCTAGTCCTTGTGACACCTGCATCAAAACACAGCTGGAGGGGATGAGTCTATAGGAGGTCAATTTTATTAATCTTAGTGGGCTTTATCCCGTTAATTAATTAAGCTGATAAAATGATAGATTTCAAAAAGTTGTCAATTGAGAATTGTTATTTGATAAGAGGGGAAGCGACCTGTCTATCCTGCAGTGATCTACTCCCATCCAAATGATATGCAAAAACATTGTTGGTCATTTTGATTCCCTTGTAAAAAATTTCAGTGACAAAGTGATACAGAAAAGTGAGAGCAAGTCAAATTTGACACAAGTCAACTTGATTGCATGATGAAATTAATTCACTGAAACAATTTGATAAAAACTCATATATGGGAGAACAGAATTTACACTAAAATTAGAAAGTGTGGGATTTTTTTGTCCTGAGTGCAGTTAAGTGAAATTATATAACACAGCTGGTTAAAAACTGAAAAACCCCCACTTCAAGGGCATTGTGGTAAATCTGGAAAGTGGGAAAATGCTAGCTACAAATGAGGAATGAATGTTACCTCTGTATTTTATTTCATGAAGCTGCACTGGCTCATGTTGTCCAGTAATTTTCATGTTTAGTAACCATCTCTGGTACAAAACAACAATTTTTGAAAATAAAAGTGTGATAACTGTAAAGAAGAACTTCAACATTGTAATTAATTTAATACTCTTATAATTTTTAATTTATTTTTTTTTCTTAAGCAGGGAGTTCCTTTCCTGAACTCTGAGGCACATTATCTACACTGTCTTGTAAATACTGTCTTTGCCCTTTCTGTGGATATAAGAATGTTCTTTTCCTAAATATTTTAAGAGCCCTTTGTAGAAAACTGTGCTGGACTGAAGTGATAAGAATTAAGGCTGAGAATTTATTATTGTTGTAATTTATTGTCATTCATCTTCCTGCTAAGGTAGTTTTGTGGTCCACTGTCTCTAATGGTCTTACATACAATTTGTGTAAGTGTTGATTAAAACAAAGTTGGTGAAAATACTTCAGTGAAACAATGTCCTATAAATGAACATATAGAAACTTTGTGACTATTTTGCCTCAGTACTCATGTTACATTTATGTTAAATCTAATCCGTGCTGGCATAGCTAAATGAGAATGGACTAGAAAACTTTCTAGGTTTACTAACCTTGAATAAGAGAAAATATGTAAATTAACTAATTACAGAGTTCTTGATAGCTTTAAAGTAGTATTTTTCCTTGGCTAAACATTCAGAGATTAACAAAGGAGCAAGTAGAAAACAACACCAAAATTCAGTTCTAGACACCACTAGGTTGATCAAAAGATATGCTCCATCCTATTTAAAAGCAGTTGTAGGAAGGATGCCAAATATTTTTCTCTAGTTGAATTAGTTGAATTAATGCAGCAAGTTGTTTCTGTAGTAGGGAAAGGTACAATATTGCCACTTTTTTTTTTTTTGGGGGGGGGATCTCAATCTCTAGGGAGGTGATCCTGTTGATTACTAGATCAGGGCCCTCTAAAGACTTGTGGGCTTGTAGTTGACACAACCATTAGTTACCATAGCTGTTCAAGACTTTACCAAGAAAAGTATCAGCCATGCTGACACAAGGATGTCTAAAGAAATATAACAGCCATGAAATATTACTGAGTGTCACTAAAATGAGTAAACCACCCATCTTTCAGTAACTTTTTGTTGCTGAACTGTAAATATCGAGAAGCAGCTCAGCAGTTAGAAACAAACATGTAACTTGAGCCACTATTGTTGAAATTATGTTAAATTAATTTATTATGTTAATAAAGTAACAACTACTAAAGTTGCACCTATATATGATATTGTTAGTAATTAACCTGAAACTGTACAAGTTCAAGACCCCAAAAATAGGAAGGCAAGACATCTAAACTCACCTATCTAGTCTTGACTTGTTTTGGACTTTATGGTGCGTTACTTACATTCGGCAAAGGTACAACTTCTAGTAACAGTGTTCCAGGACCTGTGAGGAGGTTGTCAAGAAGGTGCATCAGGGCTCTTCACAGTGGTGCCTGGCAGAAAGACAAAAGGCAATGGGCATACATTGAAAGACTGCAAGATGGATATTGCATAATCCGTATAAACAACCTGCCCCACTGCATGTCTGTAGAAACTATTTCACCATGTGGACAGACAAGCAGCGGAGCACGTTATTCAGAGATGTTACGTAGCCTCCATCCTTGGTGATTTTCAAAACTGTCTGGAAAAAGTCCAGAGCAACCTGGTAGATGACTCTGCTTTGAACAGGAGATTGGACTAGAGGCCTCCTGATGTCTCTTCCTACCTGAATTGTCGTATAAGCCTGTGAAAGGTAGTAGAAAAACATAAAAACCAATTTATATCAAAACAATGTAAGTGGCTAGTTAAAATAAAAATAGCAATAAAGCCCTAATAAAATCCTAGTAGTTTCAAAAGGAAATTAAGATCTTGTGTCAAGACCAAAAGCTTTTCACAGGGTGTAAAATTTTCTATAATGTAGCAGCATGAACAAGGCAGTTTGGGAGAGATCACAAGCTTAAAGGCAAACTACAGATCTTAGTTTTTCAAATCAGTGGCAGGGAAATGCACTTCTGTGAACAGGAATAATGCGTAAGCTCTCTGTGCATTAAAGCCTGTTAGATGGCTTTAAAGAATTGAAGCTGTGTGTTAGTCTTCCTCTCGTTAGCTTAGGGATGCATTTTCTCCAAAGTGAATGTAACTGAAATTCAGCTCTGAGGTTAACAACCCCAAAAGTGTGAGGTGGCTGAAGAAGTTTACATGTTGACTTAGGGTCTTAGGCTGAAGAGCAGACATAGTGGATTAAAAGGAAACCTTATGAATTTTTCCTGTTAAAAAAGTGGCTTCCTTTATTTTTAAAAATTGTTACAGATAGTAAGCACGTTGCTGCTCATATCGAAGAAAAATTACTAAAAAGCATTTTCAGTATATGTATATACTTTTGTGTGTATTGTATAATCACAGTATGATTGTACTGACTGACTGTATAGACAACTGAGAGTGGATGTAGATTGTATGGTTCCCCATGTATTTTTAATATAAATATTCATATTTGCTAAATCAACGCAAAATATTGGCAGCAAAATTCTTACTAGGAGACTTCATTTACATAGGTCAAATTACGCCATTATTATGGTGGAATATTCTGTAGTTGTAGTCTAATTAAAAATAATTAGCCATTTTGTGGTTACTATGTCTAGGTTGTTCTTCATTTCTTGGAGTAAAATGGTGGGACAAAAGTTTTTTGAAAAAGGATCATCAAAAGAAAATTCAATCTATGTTTATTTTTCCATTCCCCAACGTTATTAGTAGAAGATATTAAATGCTTTCAAAGTTCAGTTTCCCCAAAAATTAATGTGGCATTTTGTCTGGGTTATATTTTGTAGAGTTAATTTTCACATACAAAATACCAGTATTTGCAAATACCAACTTACTATAGTATGGTAATATGGCCATATATGTTATGCCCCATGCACTACTCAACATTTATGTGCAGATTTCTTGCTGAAGTTAGTGTACCTACATGCACAGATTGAATTCAGTAAAATTTTAAAACTTGTCTTCTTATAGATGATGTACTAAATTTCATCCCTGTGAAACTGAAAAAAATGTTCTCCCTTTTTTGTTGATGTGTTACTTTATGTAAAAGTCAGTCAATAAACTGCTTGGAAGCAAAATGTAAATGAAGAAGCAAAGGAGGAGGATTTTAATATGCCTTAGGGGCTTCTGTAGCAGAAATAAATTGTGTATACCTTGAGTTGTTTGTTGATGAGTGAACATCCTACAACTGCACATGGCAGCAAGACAGTGAAACCTTTACATGGCTGTGAAAAGAGTATGTGCAGCCCTCATACGGCACAAAAAGAAGGGAAAGTCAGGCAATCCTTGCTCACAGAGTTCTGCGGTAATGTAGAAAGTGGACCATACTGAGAATGAGTATGCTAGTATGAAAGGAGAAAATACCATTACCCTTTAAGATGAAGGATGAAGGTGTAAAATCAAGTACTATAGAGAACGTACTGTTAAAAGTAATGTTAAAAATATTTGATGTACTTCGAGAAAGCAGGGTGGGAATAACTGTCAATGGTTCAGTTGACTTCGAAAAGTATCTTGTAGAGTATGATAAATTCTATTTCTTCTTCCCTCTTGTCCTGGTCATTCTCTTCCTTGCTAGAGGATGTCTTTTTTGAAAAACTGTCAAAATGAATGCAGAATGTGAGTGCTATTCTCCAGTTTATTATGCCATATCTGTGAATGGTGGTCTCTGGGGAGACCTTATATTGACTTTCCAGCACTTAAAGTGAGCCTTCAGGAAAGATAAGCAGGGACACGTTACCAGGGAGTACAGTGACAGGACAAGAGGTCGCGGTTTCAAACTGAAAGAGGGTGGATTTAGACTAGATCTTAAGGAAGAAATTCTTTACTGTGAGGATGGTGAGTCACAGGAACAGGTTGCCCATAGAAGCTGTGGCTGCCCCCTCCCTGGCAGTGTTCAAGGCCAGGTTGGATGGGGCTTTGAGCAACATGGTCTAGTGGAAGGTATCCCTGCTCATGGCAGGGGGGTTGGAACTAGATGATCTTGAAGGTCCCTTCCAACCCAAACTGTTCTACGATTCTACTATTTTTTTGGTTGTGGGATTGGCTATATCCCTGTGGAACGGAGTTTTAGCATGGGCAGTACAGTCATTTGTCCTAGAGGTCTTCATGAGAAGGTTAACAAACAGCATGCTGCAGCTTTGTGAAGCAGCAATATGCACTCCTCGGCTAGGATGGTGCTAGAGACACTCAACAGAAGAGAGTGTCCTCTACTGCCTCCAATTCCATTGCCTCCCATCAAAGAGGATTGCCACAGGCAAAAAAAATAAGCTCATGTGGTGGTTTGGTGTCTGGCAGGGATTTGGCAGGATTTTTTCAGTGGGGGAGGGGGCTATGGAGGTAGCTCCTGCAAGGGGCTTCAAGGAGCTCCCCTGACTCCAATTTCGGACCCGCCTCTGGACAAGGCCAGACCAACGGAACCTCTGCAAACAACTGTTTCAGAGTGAAAGAAGCTGTTGATTGCATCCCTTTGTTCTGTTTATGTGGTGAGCGAAGGGGGACGGGAGAGAGACAACCCTGCGGACACCCAGTTCAGTGAGGAAGGAGAGGGGGAGCTGTGCGGATACAAATGTTCCCCTGTGGCCCATGATGGGGTGGCGGCTGAGCCCCTGCAGCCCCTGGAGCCCAGCGGTGGCCCAGAGGTCGCCCTGCAGCCCGCGGAGGGCCCCGGGCCGGAGGAGCAGGGACCAGGCCCAAAGCAGAGCGCAACTGCGGCTGCGCTGACGCTGCCCGTCGGTGGGAGGGTGGCAGCCCCGGGAGGGACCCGTGCTGGGGGGTTCTGGGGAGCTGTGGCCCCTCGGGAAGGAGTCATGTTGGGGCAGTTGGTGTAGGACTGTCTGCCGTGAGAGGGACCCCACAGTGGGGCAGGAGAGGCCTGCAAAACCTCTCTCTCTGAGGGCAGAGGAGCAGTGGAGACATGTTGTGCTGGATAGACTGTAACCCCCATTCCTTGCCCCCTGCGCTGCTGAGGGGGAAGAGGGAGCAGAGCTGAGCTTGGGAAGACGGGGTGGGGGGGGGGAAGGTGAGTTGTATTTAAGATCTGGTTGTATCTCTCATTCTCCTTGATGGTGGTGGTTGTTTTGTATTAAATGTGTGTTGTTATGCCCAAGTTGATTCTGTCTTTTGCTTCTGACCATAACTGGGGAGTGAGACCTCCCTGTCCTTTGTCTTGACCCTCAAGACATTTTAGTTGCATTTTCTCCTCCCTATCCCTCAGGGGATGGGGTAGGGGTGAGGGAGCAGCTGTGTAGGGCTTTGGGAGCCATCTGAGTAGGCTCAAACCACGACACTCAACATTCAGGGAAAGGAAAAACAATGTTTGCGGCCAATGGCTCCAAAAAATGACGTCCTGGTTTCCTGTTACAAGATCTTCCCTCCATCATATATGTGCACTTATTATGGGAGGTGGATTTCCAGAAGCACAGAGACATTTCTAAGTTCAACTCCTGACCCTAGCAGACATATATCAGATTCCAAACTTCGCAGAAAACTATGTTTCTGAACACTGAAGGGGTAAATACTATGTTCTTCCATGTTGCAGTTCTGAAGACAAGAAGGACAAAAAAAGGACAGGGAATTTTTGTAAGATAAAGGCGATTAAAAACAGATTTATAAGAATATTTATTAATATGTATTACATTTTTTATAGCTTCCATGGTCTACTGCAGTTTTAGGTGTATAAGATAATATTTGTATTGTAGTATTTGCGATAACTCCTTGCATATATTTCTTTTGCTTTAAAACATTTCATTTTGTTATATAAATCAACACTTGGGGATATAAATGCAAATATGTTTACAAGAAATGTCGTACTTGAAGGCCACTGACAGGTCAACAGTCTGTGTTGACTATGTGTAACCTAAGGGTATGAAGTTCCTACAAATCATGCTTATAGACCATGCAAGCAAAACTGTCACGCAAGCTCCTGTAATGATAGAAAGGTATGAAAGACAACTATCGTAATCAAATTGCTCTATCAAATGGACAATCTTTATCAAATTTCTGTTGCATTCATAAAAGTACCACTGTCCCAAAGAACATAAAATATAAACACTAAGAGCAATAGGCACTGTTGACTTTTAAGTCATAATTTATGCTGTAATTTCTTGTTCCCAGAAATCCTAGAATTCCCATTCTATTATTAAGCTTTCAACACTCTATCCTTCAAGTCGTTTTGAACTTAAGGAGTTTAAACTTACGCTGTACACAACCATTGGAACATAGGTAGATGTTTTGCTTTTGCAGTGAGTTGAACTGTTTCTGTATTATCTTATGTCATTTTCTTCACTGATTTTGCACCACCAGTACATCAGTGTAGTAAGCAGAGTATGTCTGACTGAATATACATAGGGAGCTATGTTGCACACTGACTCAGAAAGCGCAATTTTCATGGGCCATATTCATGGCCTAAATGTATAGAACAGCTGCAATTTAATAACCTAAATTTAATATTAAACTTAGAGTCAAACTTCATTATTAAGTGATGATTATGTTATGATTTTATTAATAAAAATAATCTTGTTTGTTGGAACTGTTGCTTTTCAACAGAGCTAAAGATGAGTTTTTAGTTGGTCATCTTGATTTTCCTTAAAAAATGTAGGAATTTAGCCATGCTGTTACTGTTAAATACTTTTGTCCAGGATAGATACCTGAACAAGGGTTTTTGTTCAGGATGGATACCAACTAATTACTATCTGCAAACAACAAGGAGAAAATAGAAGATATTCTCTTTAGACTGTATTGCATTTCAGCAATCTGATTAAATTGCAGTAAAATATGGCCTAACCAAGCATCAGTAGTTCTCACCCAGCATTTTGTCAGTGATAAATAAATCAGCCAGGAAGCCAAGTTTAATTTGATTTTGATTTTCATTTATGCAAAAACAGTTAAATCACATTGCTGCCAAATCAATAACTGTCAATTGTTGACGTCACTTTCCTTGAAAAAGTCTCAAACTAAAATTCCACATGTAATAACACATTAAGTAAACAGTCTTAACCACAGATCCATTATGTGAACATATTGGTCTTTCTGCCTTATCAGACATAATGAAGTGAACTGAGAAGTTTTTCATATATTAACTGTAAATTACACTTAGCTCAGCTAATAAAATTTTATTGTCAGAGAACTGTTTTCCACTTCACATGCACTTGGGAGGTTGAAACGTAAATTATTGTAAGCTACCTCTGTCTTCTTAATGATGTCTGAGCCAAGGAAATATATGTGATTGAAAAAAATGAAAGTATTCTCTGGGGATACCAAAAGCTATCACTTTTCTCACCATAATAATGGAATTTCAGAAGTTGAAAAAGATAGAGGAAAGCAGCCCTTAATCTTCTTTGTTGGCTGGGAAATTCCACTTCTATTTATACAGGTTTCTCAGAAATTAATATTCCTCTGATTTGTTTCCATGTTGGTTAAGGAAGCCAACCATTATGCTGCACTTCTTTAAAGTCACAATAACAATGTTGAAAAGGTAATTAAAAAGATGATACTACTGCTCTGCATAATAGTTAATCGGTTAAAATCCATTTTAGTCTAGGCATGGTGCAGGTGAAGTCACTAAAATCCTGTATCAATGTGAGTCTTGCTTTTGAAAAGAAGTGGAGCTTGTTTGACAGAATACACTTTAGTGCCACACACATTAGTACATGTGTAGTAACTGCATAGTAATTACAGCAGCGAACTTAACTGGCCTTTTGGCAAATGGAAGTCTTTAAGGCTATCACAATAAACGGAAAATATATTTTATAAACAATAAAGAAATATCCCAACTGTAATGAGCACATCTTTGTTAATTATAAAGATCTTATGCTATTCATACCTGCAAGCTATCTTGCTCCCGTCTCTATTGACACTGTTTCTTCATGCCATGTATTCCATACTGCTCTTTTCAAATAGGAAGTGATAGAGGCAATTTTTCAGGGATAGAGTTATAACGAGGATACTCTCATCAATTTCTTCAAACCTCAATCTATTTCTTACCTGTAAAGTATCCGGCTTTTCTAGTAATGTGAACACTTAGCCAGTAGGCAATAATTCATGTAAACTTCCTTTTACAGTAAAGCAAAATACCTAGGCTCTGTAACTCTCTATGTCACACCTGCTAGTAGTTAGGCTTTGAGACCTTATGGTGCAATCCCAAATCCTAGGAGAGGCACACAGGCTATGCAGAACCCTTGGAAAACTCAGCAACTTTGAATAATATCAAGAAGAAACAATTCACTGAGAGAAGACTTAGCAGAAACTAACTTGATCAGGATAACGCTGGCTACAGCACACTGAAGAGGAAGTGCTGTGGAAGGAAGAGTGCATTACATTCTTTTCTAATCCAGGCTAGAAGCCATCTGTAAAACTGCACTATATTTTCTTTCAAAACCAGGAAATTGCATCTCCCAAAAGAAAGCAGTACATGGTCTGAGTTTGGTTTATGTATCCATCTATAAAGCTAAGAGTCTGATTAAGTAATCTAATGATCCAACCAAACAGCCAGCAAAGAACAGGCCTAAATTTGGGAATTGTTTATGTATTTCATGTAATGGAAAATTTATATAACACACAGAAATACTATAGCTAAAAGTTATCTTCCAACACTGAGCTATTGGAATAACACACAATTTTAGTAGGAAACAGTATCTGTGGGAAATACATAAAACCTGAAATGGTGAGCTCCTCAAGTCTTTCGGATAAATATTGCTCAGTAAATGTAAATAAGAAATAAATGACTTAAAGAGCTCTCCCAGACCACAAGTTTGGTGCCTTAAAAATGTATTTATTGAGTCACAGGTTTACATTAACATGCTCTACAGACAGTTAAGCGTCAATTCTACTGCCTTAGCCTTGGTTCTCGCAATGAAGATAATCACAAATTTTTTGATATGTACAGCGTAACACACAATTTTCTTACACTAATTGAAATCCTCTCTGAGAAAATAATATAGGATAATTTCTAGCATACTTGTTACTACTACTACTGAATAAGGGGAAGGGCTATATGACCTTCATGTTTTCCCTCAAATATCTTCAGTACTTGCAGCAATGAAAAAAATTCTTTATTACTACATTTTCGATTTGCAGATGACATGCAGACTCTTTAAGGTAAGTGTTTGAACTTTATATTGGCTAATTATATTCACCACCTGGCATTCTTTCTGTCTCCTGTTTGGCTGAAGGAGCCAAGACGAAGTTCATCCACTCAGGTTGAACAAAAAAATTGAAAAATTTTGTATTTCCAAAGAAATGTAAAAATTAAATTTCTCTTCCTGATATATTCACAAATTAATTTATCCTATGATTGTAGAGCTTTTCCAGTTGTAAGTATATTAAAATGGAGTAAGTACCTGAAAGAGCAGGTTACAATATTTTCAGGGCTGAATGTTAGCTAGACTATATTGCAAATACACCTTAAAAACATACTAAAGTAAATGGATTTACGAGTAAACTGTTCAGATCGTTAATTAACAGTCTGCTGAATGCATGATTTCGTGAAGTAAATTTCATCACATACTTCCAGTTTTCATGGCAATGCTATGACTTTTCCAGCATATTGGGGGTGGTTTTTATGAGTCCGTTTGAAACTTCAGCTTTCAATATATGTCTATAAAGAAAATTGATAATTTGTTTTGTCTGCATGTTCTGTACCAGAGGAAAAATAGAAACAGCCCACTACTTACTTTTTGGTTTTAACAGATAACATAGTTATAAATATATCATGACTCTCTGAACCTTGTCAAAGATTTTGTGTATATCTATACAAAACATAGAACTATCCTGCAGACTAGATTTTGTCCCAGATAAGAATCATACAGTAAAATACTTGCTTCCAGTAGAGACTTCCGTGTCTTAGAATATCTCTGCTCTTATGTCTTGCACTGAGGGAATAAGGGTTAAAAAGAGCATTGAATCCTGTACTCATGCACCTGGCTTCACATTTAGATGTAATGTACAGGTTCACACCAAGAACATGACTGAATTGGTATGACAAACTTCGGAGTCAGTGTTATGACTTTAATACTTGGTCCCATCTTCACAGTCCACACATTCTTTCACTTTCTTTGTTTCCTGTCCTGAGCTAGGTTTCTTTAGAAAGAAAGAGCACCTATGACAAAGCAAGATCAGCTAATTTCTGACTTAAATTATGCTTTAGGACTAAACACAAAGTTTGCTTTTTATAAATAGAACAGTAGAATGTGTCATGTGGGAAAATACATGTCTATCTTTTAAGAAGAATACAATAATAAGAGTTTTATTAAGGGAAGTTCAAGCACTTATTCTGTGTAAGTAGCACAAACTTTTCATGAAAAGTGACCAAATACTTTGTAAAAGCTTATGTAATTTTCAGAAAAAATCTTTTGTATGTCTAATAAGAAGTTATTAGAGTTTATAAAATATGATAAACTGTTTAAAACAAAATCAAATATCTAGAAAACTTTAACAAAATGTGATGGTAAAAGTAAGTTCTTGTCTATCTAAAATGCTTTATTTATTATAAAATAAACTTAGTCACCTTCTTTGACTCAGGTGCTGTGAAAATCTACATGATCATCTATTTATTGTAAGTATAGTGACTCTGTTTATACAGAAAATTATGTGTCATGACAGTGCTCAGAAGATCCTTGAAGGTTATGGTATAGATTTTATAATTTTGTTAACTTCTTATAGCAAAATTCACTTTGGGCTTTAAAAAGTATTTTAGCTCTTTCTTTTCCCCTTTTTTTTTCTTTTCTCTAATTTAGCATTTAATGTTTAGATATCATATGCTATTTTACATCCTAAAATCTCCTCAAATTCAATTTACATTGTTAGAAAAGTTTACAGTCAAAAAATACAACTGTTTCTACTAAGAGTTATATTTAGATCCTAGAACAGACAAAGATGTTTTTGTCAGCAGCTTGCTTTGCTCAGCTGCCATTGGTTTTTGAAAGAAGTTGTGATTTTGCCCGTACATCTATCTAAAATTGCCTTGTGTAGCCAGGTTCATGTTGGCAGCATTCAGAGCAAGATAGGTTTTATCCCTTTAGAGATATTTGAAGATCCTTCCTGACCATGGTGAAATATGGACACAAGATCTATCTACACAAGTACTATAGAGACTGGATTTTAACATTTAAACATTAATAGCTGACAAATGCTGAGACCAAGTAAGGGTTATATACATTTCTTAATGTCTTCATGTCAGGTTGCTGGAAAGGACAGTATTTGGCAGAGAAGTGTGGAAAACACAGGCATCGTGCAAATGTGACCCATACTTCCTCTTCATCTTTCGTTTATCAGATCGTGTAGTGGTGCTTGTGTTGAAACTCGTGGAACTAGAGAAGAAAGAATTATAGTAAGATGAGTGTTTTGCTTTTTCTGTGAGAAAAAACATATGAGCCAAAGCCTGTAGCACATTTTGTGGTATCACTATATACAAGATAAAAAAGGTTTTACTTAGGTGATTCTTCCTTCACACACCTTTACCTAAACATTTTGCCAAAAGTAAACATCATTTGAGGGTGAGGGGGAAAAAAAAAAACCAACAAAAAAAGGAGAGAACTTCTGCCTTGTTGGCATTAGGCTGTTTTTAGTAGACTGGAAAAGCAGATTGAGAACATAAGCTTGAGTTTAGAGGTCTTTTCAAAGCAAGGAAATGAGATTTTCACATATTGGCTACACGCAGAACGCAGTCTCAGACCTGGACCTTTGTGGGACTGATCACTAATAAACAGCATAAAAAGATGTCCCTCGCTAGGAAGATCTTAAAATCTTTGTGGAATTGGTGATCAAGGTTTGGCATCGAGACTGTAGGACACTCTCCCAAATACCCTCTTTTTTCGTCATTACCACTCTTTCTTAATGTAACTCAATACTTTTTAACAGTTCCAAGTGGCCTCCGACAGGCATAAGTGAAATGTTAGTAGCGTGTAGACCTTGCTGTTGGCTCATTTCCAAATTCTATATCTGATTTTGTAAGGCACTGAGTTTGTAAGACACTGAATTTCCACTATACTGCACTTCTTAAAATCACCTGCCATTTACAAAGTGAACCCAACATAGATATTAAATGCTTCCAAAGCAGATCAGTAATGTGCCACATATGTGCCACACATTCCATTCATTTTATACCACTTTAATTGACACAAATGTGAGGCAAAAACTAATAAGCCATCAGACTTCATGCTTTCACACTGGGCAGCTTTCACATAAGGGTCTGTATGGTGGGATGAATACTTGTTATGTGTGAGTTAACAGGTTATTAAAGCCTTGAGCCTACTCACCATTTCAAATACTGTTTGATCCTAAAGATGAATATTGTTGCATAGGAGTATAACATGAGAATTCCCCCATCCCTCCACCTCAGCACTCCCAACATATCCTGTGATCATAATCACAGAAATCAATTGTATAGTATAAATAAAATATAAACTCATCAACTTTGGTAGACATCAGAAGAAAGTACTCAGTAACTCACTTCAGAAAATACTTAGCTTAAAAGCTACTAAAAGCTCTGGCTCAGAGCAACGAGAGACAACTTGAGATACACTAAGAAAAAATAACCTTGCTCCTTTTAGAACAGTTTGAACTTTTAACTCCTGAGAGCTTCCTTAATATATAGTTAATGAATTATACCTTTCTTTCAGAAGCTGATGAACGTGAACATTGAAGGGATAGTGTTTTATTATTTGCATGTATATTTTTCTGAAAGTAAGAATTTTATTCTTGTGGTGTTTCATAACCATTTAGCCTTCTCAATGTTTCAAGTGAATTAGGTTCTTTGCTGAACATTTTAAAGACAGTTTATTAGATTTATTACATAAGTATCCCTTTGTTATTGTTATAGAGATCTCAGTGTTTGCTTTTAAAACATTTATTCTATTTGATTTTCACTAAATCCTCTTCAAGACAGGTCCCATACAGTTCATTTTAGGAAAGTCTTGTGGGCCATGGATCCAGTCTCACAAACTTTGTTGAAGAAATGATGCTGGTGACAACTGCAACTTTACAGAAACTTTAGGATCAAGCCCATGTAACACAAAAGATCTCGTAGTTCCAATGCTGCTTTTTTTCTCATTTTAAAAACAGAATAAATATTGCTCAGAATCAAAATGATACATCAATAATATATGACATCTTCCCTTCATTCATTTTTGTTTGGTCTAAGGTAATTTTTTCTTGTTTCCTATCAGTAATAATCAAGTATAAGACTTTTAGGCATGCATCTAGAAGGTCATTATTTCTTTATAATAAAGCTTTATATAAATAACTATTTGTCTAAAAGATTATAGCCGTCTGTCCACAAAAGACAACTTTCTTAAAAGATTTTATAAAAAGAATGAATTAAAAATTCTGTACATGTATAATTGGACTGGTTTTGGGACTGACTTGTTAGCTACCTGTTGATGTGTTTATGTACCCTGGCATTGAATCTCATACAGCTATGGGAGAGAAGTGTCAGTCATAGCTCATGACTTAAGACTTCAATTTGCAGAACAACTGCAAGTTTTCTTGACTTTTAATAATCAAATAACAGTACCAGTGCAATACTTTTGCAACATATGTGGTATTTTAGTGTAAAAAGTTCTTTATAACTAGTTAATCCATGTTTTACAAGATGCAGTGTGTAGTTCCTAAGATGATAACACAGGGACAATTTTATAATTTATTTTCATCCACTTTGGCCTCTTGTTTATATCTTGTCTGCTTCAGGATTTCTCATCTTAACATTCAGTGTCATGACAGAGATGTCAATAATGTTAACAGACCTCAGCTACATTGTATAACAGCTGTTGCAGAGTTTGCAGTACATGGTATACAATTACTGAAGAACAATTCAGTATCCCTTTGGTCTTTCCTCCTGCATCATCACCCAGAGAAGTGAATAAAGTATTTGTCTGATCTAAGAACTCCACAATCACCTGCAGAGCAATATGTCACTTAGGACATAAACACAAGGCAAAAGTTAAAGCTAGGGACTGGCAAGACATCTGGAACTGACTTTTTGTAACTCCACTGGAAGAGAAAAACCTGGAGAAGAGGACAATCTCTTTCCTCTCTTCCCAACATTTTTGTCTTTCC
The DNA here is from genome assembly GCF_034619465.1 of Leptosomus discolor. Classification (NCBI taxonomy): domain Eukaryota; kingdom Metazoa; phylum Chordata; class Aves; order Leptosomiformes; family Leptosomidae; genus Leptosomus; species Leptosomus discolor. The sequence continues at coordinate 55,047,345 of NC_141419.1, read as the reverse complement.
TCTGGAGTTAATATTCACTCTGTGTCAGCAGTGCCGCTTGGGAAGTTTCCTTTGCAGTCACATTAAAAACAAACAAAATGCCTCGTCACTCTCAATTCTAGGTTATCTACCAATTTATCAACTGGCATTATTTCTTACAGAGACCTATGTCACTACCAGATAATCGATTTCAAGGGAAGCACAAAAGAGCACCTCGCCACTCTATTTGCCAACAGAATATCAAGGCATTAGTGGTGATGAGGCATTTGGCTAGGGACAAGAAACAACCCCTCAAATTCTCCTTGGCTCCTCCTATTGTGAAGTGTCCTACTGCTGCTGCTAGACAGGCTTCTTTAAGTAGGGAATACAAATGTTGCAGGATATGTTTTTTCTACCTGGCAGACCCTCTGGTAAGTGTGTATGGTGTATTCATGACACAGAATCCAGTTTTACTAAGGATGTGATTGAGCTTGCTCCTTGGTCTTTGGTTCGTTCATGGTCCGCAGCTGAACTGTACACAAACCAGCAATACCTATGTGAGGGTTTGAAAATGGAACATGCATTTTCTAGGAAATGCTTTGCAGTTCCTGGCAGTGTTTCATACAACTGTGATATACATAGCTACATGAGATAAAAACGTAGGTGTACGAAAATTATATCAAAGCTATAGAAAGAAACTTAAGGTGAAGCTTTTTTGGTTTGGGGTGTCTTAAAATAATAAGCTGAAAAATGTTTTCTTTTTCTTTTCAGGAGTTGTAAGGTTCCTCTGAGTACATTTTATTGAAATCCCATTAGAAAAGAAGTCCTATAAAAAACTTTAATTCAGTTTTGCAGGTTCACTATTTTCTCAGACCTTGGACAACCATCAATGTATTTGGAAGCTCCTAGTAAAAGACTAGATTACTATCTTTGCTCTAACGGTTCACTAAGGCTATGTGCAAAAAGAGAGACCAGCTTCCTGGCTTCCATGAATAAACTGATGTCTTGGACACATGGTGACTCCTTACACCGAGAGCATACATAACAGCAGGTAGCATCAGAGCAGGCACCAAATGCAGGTAGTCTGGGCAAGGTGGTTATGCTGGAGAGCAGGAATAACAACCCACACTGCCCAGAGCAAGGTCCTGCCCTCACATATTGACTAGCTGAACTGTACTGGGGAACAGCAATTAAATAAATTAAATTCTTTTATCTGTAGCTCTAGTCTGTACATAGCAGAGGAAGGATTAGCATAGAATGAATATTCCTGTTTGACAAGATAAATCCGGTCATTTTAATGAACTTTTCTACAGAGACAAACTAAGATATGAGATAACTCCTGTTTGTTCATTATGCTAATTAAAAAAGACCACCTCTGGCCTTGTGAAAACAAAACTGATTAAAGCAAATGCAATAAGTTAACTTGGACTTGTGAAGTACAAATCGTATAGAACACACAGTGAACATTAAGTCAAAACTGAACAGTCTTTTTAGCAAAAACTGAATTTAGCTTTGGGCTTGTCTGTGACTTTTCCTGGCTCAAATGTATTAAATACAAATGGGATACAGAAATTCAAGAAGTGGAAATTCACTGAACAACAAAATAAATCTCTATTTAATTAAGGTAAGCAGAGTAGAAGTCCTTGCTCCACAAGAAAAATATTTTAACTGATTTACTCTCTTTGCAGGTATTTATTCCAGTTCAAGTATTATGAGCATTATTCAACTTTGGATAGGAATGAAGAAAACATTAAGTTTTACTCAGTTTGAGTAAGACAAACTTTTAGGAGACAATTTTTTTCTTTTCTGTGTTTTGACTATTCCGTGGCATTCTTGGGAATATTTGGGAATTCCTATTTCTTTGATTCATCTTTTACATTCATTCTGAATATGTAGGTTTATTTGTGAAAGAAAATTGAAGCATATTCTTTTGTTTGTTAGTTAGTTTGTTTGATTTGATTTGGTTTTATTCTTCACTCCCCCTTCCAAAAAAAATTAGAAACAATTATAAAATACATTTAAAATACAACATGTCCGATGAAATTTTACCTTCAGCTCCAGAGAGCAGTCTAGAATTTTCTTCCAGAAATCCTGCGTTTTAAAATACCATGTTCCGCTCCTCTTCCAAAAACATGGGTTTATGATTAAGTCCATATTGGAAAAAGAAGATATAAAACAATAGAGCAACACTATATACAGTATTTATCAAAAAAAAACCCCAAACAGTAGGAGGGCAGGCATTAATGTATAAAATCATACAATAACTTCTGGAACAAACTTTGGTTGCCTTGTCATGGGTACAGAAGAACTTGCACAGAGGGAGATGTTCTATTTTGAGGTAGAAAAAGGATTTAATACTTTTAATTTCTCAAATTTCTGAAACAAAGGCAAGCTGTTCTTTTGGGGAGAGACATGTCTGTTTTAGTCAGTAAGATGTAAAATGTTTCCTTGCAACCACCCATAAAATTCTCAGCAATGACCATTATTTTGGTTCTTTTTTTTTTTTTCTTTAGGACTTTTTCTTGGTATATAATGAATCTTGAATAGAATAAGTTTTTTTATGGAAAAAAAAATCATATTAAGTGCTCATGAAAAGTGAAGGACTAGCATTACTCTGAATAGGACATTTTATATAACAAAATCCTGTAAAACTTTGTTGCATTCTAGAATGTCAATATACCTGGTTGTGATTATAATATATATATTTTTAGGTCTACTATAAACAAAATTTTTTAAACAGCATATGGTTTGTGACAAATAATTATCATTGCTGTAACGGTGAGTTTGTATACAAAAATAGTTCCTTGGGGAGTTAAAGCAATACAGATTTGCCAATAATTTGGGCAAAATAAAATGTAGACTAACACTGAGATATTTAATTTGTACATTTTTTTAAACAAAAAGTTTACATTTTGGAAATGTTATGGAATCACAGAATGGTAGGAGTTAGGAGGGACCTCTGGAGATCACCTAGCCCAACCCCCATGCCAAAGCAGGTTCAGCTAGAGCAGGTTGCACAGGACAGTATCCAGGTGGGTTTTGAATATCTCCAGGGAAGGAGACTCCACAACCTCCCTGAGCAGCCTGTTCCAGTGCTCTGTCACCCTTAACTAACGTAAAGCAGTTTTTCCTCATGTTGAAGCAGAGCTTCCTGTGCTCCAGTTTGTGCCTGTTGCCCCTTGTCCTGTCACTGGGCACTGCTGAAAAGAGCCTGGCCCCATCCTCTTGACACCCACCCTTTGGGTACTTACAAGTGTTGACAAGGTCACCTCTCAGTCTTCTCCTCTCCAGGCTAAACAGACTTGGGTCTTTCAGCTTTTCCTTGCAGGAGAGGTGCTCCAGTCCCCTAATTATCTCGGTAACCCTCCGCTGGACTCTCTCCAGTAGTTCCCTGTCCCTCTTGAACTGGGGAGCCCAGAACTGGACACAGTACTCCAGATGTGTCCTCACCAGGGCAGAGTAGGGGGAGAGGATAACCTCCCTCGACCTGCTGGCCAGACTCTTCTTAATGCATCCCAGGATATCATTGGCCTTCTTGGCCACAAGGGCACATTGCTGTCTCATGGTTAACCTTCTGTCCACCAGAAATCCCAGGTCCTTCTCCACAGAGCTGCTCTCCAGCATGTTGTCCCCTAGCCTGTACTGGTGCATGGGGTTATTCCTCCCCAGGTGCAGGACCCGATACTTGCCCTTACTGAACATCATTACATTCCTCTCTGCCCAGCTCTCCAGCCTGTCTGAATGGCAGCACAGACTTTTGGCACATCAGCCACTCCTTCCAGTTTAGTAACATCAGCAAACTTGCTGAGAGTGGACTCTGTCCCTTCATCCAGGTTGCTGATGAATATGTTGAATAAGACTGGGCCCAGTACTGACCCCTGGGGAAAACCACTAGTTACAGGCCTCCAACTAGACTCAGCACTGCTGATCACAACTCTCTGAGCTCTGTCCTTCAGCCAGTTCTCAATCCACCTCACCATGTTGAGATATTTCCTCTTGAAACTAGGTTTACAGCTCTTCATTACATTTCATTATGTATAAAAACAACATGTTAAATAACAGTGTTAAAAAGTTGGAATGCCATATGGATTAAAAGGAACACATTAAAATGATTGGTAACAATATATATTTAATTGGACAGATTCAGTTTTCATTCATGCTGAACCCATTTTTCCCCTGTTCCTTATATTTGAATACGAAAATCTTGCCTGTTTTGGAGTCCTAATCATGGACAAACTTGTCATGTGTTGCACTGCAGAAACAAAAAATAAAATCAATGCCACTGATCATGCACAAAATAAAAAGTAAAGAGAGCAATCAGTGTAAAGAACTGAATGTATGGTTTTATTAGAATAGGAAGAATATTTAAATTGTAATTCATAAGGAGTTGTCATCAAAAGAGCTGGAAGTTTTTTGTGCAATAATATCCTAAGGGGATCCAGCATCATCTATAGTAGAAGGTGAAAAGAAATTTACCTGTTATGTCTCTTTTAATAATCCGTTACTAACCAAAAGTTTCAGTTAGTATCAGATTGAAAAAAAAAAAAAAAAAAGATGTTATATCAGTTTTTGTAGCAGGAAGGAGATCCCACCACAATGCAGAAATAACTGCAGCTGGAGCCCTCATCAGAAAGTGTTTTGAGTAGGTGGTAACACGATGCTGGTTGGAGGTGTCCATGAAGAACACATGCGCATGCTGTGGATAGACCAGAGCTGTTTATAAACAGCCAGTTCAGAGGACAAGCAAATGTAGAAAAAGAGAAAAGTCATGAAACAAAGGGCTGAGAATGGAGCACAGAGACAAAACCTTGTACCGGTCAGCAAGTTGTTATTTGCACAGCAACAAAAAGCAAAACAGCAGCCTGAACTCACAGAAAGTCTATCTGGGTAAGGAGCACACAGCAAGTACTGAACAAAAATAACAACCCAGGAGAAAGTGAAGGAACAATTTTTCCTTTACCCTTTTGAAACTGTGAGAGAGCAGCATTTCATTCGTATGATGTTCATAAAACCAGTGACAGAGAAGTGCAAAAAAAAAGAAGACAAAAAAGAGAAAATTTCCTTTGAAAATTAATATTTTAAATAAAAACCAAAGTTACTGCTTGGAGCTTCTTTGAGTCCAATTTGGAGAAATATTGAGTCACCACATGAAAAAATACTCCAGTGTGTGGAATTTGCCCTCTGTTCCTCGTTAGTGTTACAGCATCCAGCTGAGAGCCAGTGACTCTTATTTGCCACAGTTATTCGCCTTGTTTAATTCAGGGGCATAGACAACTATGCACAGATGGAAGACTTGAGATTTTTTGTTTTGTTTTGTTTTTTACTGGGGTTTTGGGGGAGCAGGGTTGGTTTGGGTTTGGTTTTGGCTGAAGTTTTCAAAGATGCATAAAGAAGGAGGAATATAATCTCATCAGATTTCTCCATACATTTATTGATGTCTTTATACTGAAAAAAGTCGCATACAGAGACTTTGTCAGGTTATTAAGCTGAACTTCAACGAGGTTTGCTGCTGATGGATCTAGGTGCACAAGTTGGGCCTGAGTCCTTTTTTTTTTTTTTGCTATTCACTATATATTCAGACTACTCAGAATTTCACCTTCCAATTTTTTTTTGTAAAACAAGTATATGCCAAGCCTTCATCGTTGTGAAATGAAATGTTGTGAAATTAAATTAATGTGAACTGAATGTACACTCAGACAGAAATTTGCAGATGGATTTATTCACTAAGGTGTGAACTGCCTCACTGTTCTTTGGAGTATCAGTTGTGAAGCTGGATGATGATATCTTGAATGCCCCACTCCACTCCCTGGAGACACTGAAGAGATAAAAATACAGGAGAAAGAACAGAACAGCACACAGAAAAACAATAGAAGTCAGAAAAAAAAAAACAACGGAAGAAGGAGAAAGAAACAGAAACTTAATTGTACCTGGGCCTAAGGAAGAGACTTTCCTATGCTGTATGTAATGACCATGCATTATTAAAGTTAAGAGAATATTAAGGTTATTTGTTATATAAGGTGTTTATTTTCTTTCCAGTATATGTTAGTACCATCTGGTGAGGTCAGTGTGAACTCTGCTCAGGAGAAAGCTATGCAATCCTGAACATATATATATACAAGCTAATAGTTCATAACTCACAGTAGGATTCAGCCCTTTCCATAAAATATGTTTGATACCCCTGGAGTACAATTAAGTTGAAGGAAACTTAGAAAACTTCAGAAGGCACCTTCAGCTGCCCTAATTTCAGTGGATTTATTCTGACTTCTTTAGCCATACGCCAAAACCCAGGGTCTTCGTCAGCCAACTGAACATTTTAAAAGTATTTTCACTTCGCTGTAACTTTATTGGAAGCAGGGCTGAAGCTTCTCTCCTGCTACCTTTGGAAGCTGCCCTTTTGGAGAAGCCAGTGAAGCCCAACTGCTGCCCACTGTTATGTTGGATTTCATTGCTTTCAGAGGCAAATTATCATTTTCCGTCACACTAATTTGCTTTACTAGGCAGAGACAAGGTCTTCTTTTTAAAAGGCAAATCAGACAGATAGTA